>NW_004949145.1:1772531-1776108 GCF_000317375.1 Microtus ochrogaster
AAAAAAAAAAAAATAAAACCTTGTCAGGGATGGAAGGATGGCTTAGCAGTGAGGAGCACACCCTGCTCTTCCAGAGGTCCTGAGTTTGGTGCCCAACACACACATAAAGTGGCTCACTAACACCTGTAACTCTAGCTCCAGGGGAACTGGGCTCTAAGGGCACATGAACACAGGTGGCATAAACTCATTCGTGTGTGTGTGTGTGTGTGTGTTTGTGTAATTTAAAAACAAAACCCTTTCAGGGACACCACTGGCCTATGTCCAAGTTCTTCAGCGTGAAATTTGAGACCCTTCAAAAGACAGGTACAGCCACGTCTCCATCTCACCCCACATCCTGTACTCCAACTATGCAAACCATCTCCTGCCCACCTGGCCAGACCTTGAATTTGCTTGGCTCCTCATGCAAAGCAATAGCAAGACGGATCCTCTGCCTCTTAGCCAGAGTCACGCCATTTTCAAGCAAGCCATAATTTAGGTTCTATGTACCAGACCACAGCAAGACAAGTCATCTCCATGTTTGCTGAGTTCATCAAATTTTCTAATAAGGGTCAAGATGATTTTAAATACACAGACACACAACTTTCCTGGAGTCTGTGCCTTAAGCTGTCTGAGCCCGAGATCATCTGCTTTAACACTAGGTAGTGCTCTGGACCCAGGTTCACAGATCCCTTGTAGGCTTTGAGCCATATAAAATACAAAGACGGGTGGGGATGAGTGCAGATTGCATTGGGTCTGTAGATTACTTTTGGTAATTACAGCCATTCCCACAGTATTGATTCTCTCAGAACAGGCACACAGAATGTCTGTCTGCCCATCATCTAATCACTACTGTCTTGTTGTTGTTGTTTTTTCAATGTCTTAAAAGTTTTCATTGTAAACTGGGCAGTGGTGGTGCATGCCTTTAATTCCAGCACTTGGAAGGTGTTGGTAGGCAGATCTCTGTGAGTTCGAGGCCAGCCTGGTCTACAAAGTGAGTTCCAGGACAGCCAGAACTAAACAATGAAACCCTGTCTTGAAAAATCAAAATAATATATAATAAAAGTTTTTATTGGAGAGGTCTCTCACCTCCTTGGTTAGGTTAACTCAAGAGTTTGGATACGTTTCTTTTTTAAGCTATTGTGAATGGAACTTTTTCCTAATGTCTTACTGGTAGGGACCATAGGGTCTTTTACGTGTAGAATCATGATACCTGTAAGAAGGGGCAATTTGGTTTCTTTGCTGTTTATATCCTTTTTCTATCCTTTTTTGCTACAAGGTGTATAGTAATTTCATCAGTCATACAAATAATTTCCTATTTCCCATGGCTAATCGATGAAACTTGCAATCCAATTAGTGGCGTGGCCCCCCTTCAGAGCCCCGTGGGCCGGTGGCATCGGTGTAGAGTGCTGGAATTCATAGTGCAGCTTGTCACTGGCGTGGCTCTTCCTCCACCGAGGGGGTCTCAGAGATGAACGGGTGGGGTGGGGAAATTCTCCAGTCTAGGCTTTGAGGAAATTTCACTCCTCTCTTCCCATTCAGTGGTCTCTTTGGTTGATAGGGCATTCTTCTGCATCTTGGTTTTTTCAGCTTGGCCTTATCAAAGTTGGCATGTCAGACTTGTCTGCCATTTTCCTCCAGCATTACCTAGGGTTAAAGCAGAGCTTGGCGTCTCCTGCGGAGTTCACGCTCCAGGCGCTCCTACTCACGCTGCTGTAGCAAGAGACCCGTATCCCTTTTCCTGCCGCATTGCTCTAGGCAAGCCTTTGAGCAGAGTGGTATATTGAGTGCCAGCATTTGCTTTCAGAGTTTAGAGGGAGGAAGCTCAGTTTCTCAACACTGAGTATGTTAGCCTCACAGGCTTGTTGTGAACATCTTCTATTGTGTGCACATAGGATTTGTTTTTACCATAGGCTTTTTGTTTGTTTGCTTGCTTGTTTTTCTTTCTTTTTTTTTTTTGGTTTTTTTTTTTTTTTTTTGGTTTTTCGAGACAGGGTTTCTCTGTGGCTTTGGAGCCTGTCCTGGAACTAGCTCTGTAGACCAGGCTGGTCTCGAACTCACAGAGATCCACCTGCCTCTGCCTCCCGAGTGCTGGGATTAAAGGCGTGCGCCACCACCGCCCGGCTTGCTTGCTTGTTTTTCGAGACAGGGTTTCTCTGTGTAGCCCCAGCTGTCCTGGAACTAGCTCTTGTAGACCAGGCTGGCCCCATCTCACAGAGATCCACCTGCCTCTACCTTCCCGGTGCTGGAATTAAAGGTGTGCGTCACCACTGCCAGGCTCTTTATAGAAAATATTTTATTGATCCCAGCACTCGGGAGGCAGAGGCAGGCGGATCTCTGTGAGTTCGAGGCCAGCCTGGTCGACAAGAGCTAGTTCCAGGACAGGCTCCAAAACCACAGAGAAACCCTGTCTCGAAAAAAAAAATTTATTGTCTGGGTTGGAGAGATGGTTCCGCTGTAAAATTCCTGATTGCTCTTCCAGAGGACTCGGGCTTAATTCCCAGTATCCATGTGGTGGCTCAGAACTCTTGTTCAAAAGATCTGACACTTCCTCTTGCTTCCAGGGACACTGCACACACACAGGGCACAAACATACATGCAAGCAGACACAAATGCACATAATATGACTATAAGAAAGCCTTTGAATTTTTATAATTCACCCGTGTGTGCACAGGTGTGTGCACATGTCATGGCACATGTGTGGAAGTCAGAGGACAACTTGTAGGAGTTAGTTTTCTCCTCCCATAGTTTGTCCCAAGGATCAAATACAGGACAGCAGGCAGTCAGCACTTTGACCAGCTAAGCCATCTCACTTGCCTGAGTCGCTTGGATTTATGTCGCCCAGCAGGAACTCAGTTTTCCCATCCATCATCAGGCCCTGTTGACCTGAGCACAGGACGACAACTGCAGAGCTTCCCGCTATCACCAGGACCGCAGACAACAAGTGTGAGCTAGGGCTGAGGTCAGAAGCTCTGTATGAAGCCATGCCCTTCTCGTCTGCTGGAACCCAAGGGACTTTCCGCTGGCAGCAACACCCACGTTGGCCCCTGGGCTCCAGTGTCCTGCTCTGTAGGTCTCGGGCACGGGCAACTCTTGAGGGCCCTCATAGCCCCTGGACAAAGGACATCCTCACCAGCTCAGGCCCAGGGACCAGAGGACTAAGGGGCTCCGCCACTATATCCACGTAGGCGATACCACTCCCATCAGTGATGAGGAGGGCAGAGGAGACAGAAACCACAGGAGGACAGAAGAAGAGGTGGCCTTGGCCTCCGCAGAGCCGGGGACAGGCTCAGCAGAACTTTAGAGTTCAGAGATTGAAAGGAGAGACAAGATTAATTAGAATTCCCTCTGCGAGGCCACGCACCCTGCTCCTTCCCGACATCTGCTATTCTTCTGTTTGTTCATCAACTTCACAAGCTAGAGTATTCTGGGAAAGGGGACCTCAATAGAAAAAAAAAGTCTCCCAAACCGGGCGGTGGTGGCGCACTCCTTTAATCCCAGCACTTGGGAGGCAGAGGCAGGAGGATCTCTGTGAGTTCGAGACCAGCCTGGTCTACAAGAGCTAGTTCCAGGACAGGCTCCAAAACCACAGAGAAACCCT
>NW_004949145.1:1776734-1777276 GCF_000317375.1 Microtus ochrogaster
CAGGTAGCTTCCTCATAAAAGAACTTTCTCCTAGGCCTTATGGGGGCGACAAAGCTCAAAACATTAAAATGTTCCCACCATTTTCACAGATTGTGAGATGCAGATTCAGAGACTTAAGGACTGGGCTGGCAAAATAGCTCATGGATAAACGGTCTTACCACCAAGCTCGACGACCTGTTTGCGCCCCAGCCTCAGTTTGACCAGAGGCCGACATGATGGAAAAGGAGAACTGACTTCTGCAAGTTGGCCTCTGACTTCCACAAGAATGCCATGGCACATGCAAACACACAAATCACACACACATATACACATACAAACAAAAACAAATGTTATTTTTTTAAATGTCTTCATTTAGAAATGAGACTGCTTCCTCAGTGAACAGTTACACAGTTACCTGAGTGTGAAAAAGAAAAGGAGCAGAGGTGGAGAATTCCTGACCCTCAGGGCTAATCCAATGCTGGAGAGCCACGGGTTAGATGGGTGTCAAGGGTCAAGGTGAAACCACAAGGGACCTTCTTTACTTGTTTTTTTTTTTTTTTTTT
>NW_004949145.1:1777515-1778893 GCF_000317375.1 Microtus ochrogaster
CCCCTCCCCCAGTGTAGGATCAAAGGCGTGCGCCACCACCGCCTGGCTCTTGTTTATTTTTTAAGATGGGGTCTCACTGCGCGACTTTGACTGGCCTGGAACTCAAAGAGATTATACCTGCTTCTGTCTCCTGTGATGGAATTAAAGGCATGTACTGCTATGCTCTGCTTTATTTTAATTGGGTATGTGCTGCTGCTGCTGCTGCTGCTGCTGCTGCTCGTGTGTGCCATACCTGGAGCGCTAGCAGAGGACATCTGATTTCCCTCCCTGGAGCTGGAGCTGCAGGTGGTTGTGAGCTGGGATCCCAGTGTGGATGCTGGGAACTGAGCCTGGATCCTCTGCAGCAGCAGGAAGCACTCTTATCCACTGAGCCAACTCTCCATCCCCATAACTACTTAAAAATGTTCTTAAAGTAGTAGTGGTGCACGCCTTTAATCCTAGCACTGGGAGGCGGAAACAGGAGGGTCTCTGTGAGTTCAAGGCCAGTCTGGTCTATAAGAGCTAGTTCCAGGACAGCTAGGGCTGTTACACAAAGAAACCCTGTCTTGAAAAACCAAAAAAAGAAAAAAAAGAAAAAAAAAAGAAAAACCAAAATAAAATGTTCTTAACTTACATTTATCGTGGGGTAGGGGTTAGAGGACAATTGGGGAAAGTCAATTCTCTCCTTCTACCATGAGGGTCCTGGAGATTGAACTCAAGTTAGCAAGCATGGCAGCAACGACCCTTGCCCACTAACCATCTCTATGGCTCTGGAGAAACTGCTTCTAATAGCGGCTATGTGAATTCAGCTTGATAACAGCTACCATAACTGCCCCCAGAGTAAGCCTTGGTTTTTCCTGCAGTGTCTCAGGGAACCACACACATACCATAAGAGTGGTGTGTGGCGTTTCATTGTCCGGGTATACCTGCCCCTTTGACATTAGCTGTCTAATACAGTCACAGCTGTATCAGACAGACAAAACACACAAGAGAGAGAAACAGGCAAGTACAATGTAGGGTGGAGAAACATCGCCTCTCGGGAACCAGATGGATCTCTGTGAGCTCCAGGATAGCCTGGTCTACACAGTGAATTTCTGGCCAGCTAAGGCTATACAGTGAGATCCTTCAAGTGGTCTGGGAGATGGTTCAACAGGTAAAGGTGATTGCCATCAAACACGATGACCTGAGTTTGACCCCTAGGACCAATGTGGTGCAAGGAGAGAATTGACCCCTGAACTTTATTCTCTGACCAACACACACACACACATCCTTAGGACATGTGCACCCACACAAATATACACAAAATAAATTAATAAAAACACAGTTTAAAATATTTAAAGTGGCCGGGCGGTGGTGGCGCTTGCCTTTAATCCCAGCAGTTGGAAGCAGAGACAGGTGG
>NW_004949145.1:1779108-1802095 GCF_000317375.1 Microtus ochrogaster
AAATAAAAAAATAAAATATTTAAAGTGGACTTTAATGTGTAATGTGTGTGGATGTTTTCTCTGCATGTGTATCTGTGCACTGCTTACATATCTGGTGCTCAGAAAACCTAGAAGAGAGCATCAGATTTCACAGAACTGGGGTTAAAGATGGTTGTGAGAGCTGGGACTCAAAACCAGGTCTTCTGAAAGAGCAGCCAGTGTTCCCCGCCCCATACAGGATTTCTCTGTGTAACACTGGCTGTCCTGGAACTCACTTTGTAGACCAGGCTAGCCTTGAACTCACAAAATATGTCTGTCTCTCTGCCTTCTGAGTACTGGAATTAAAGGCATGTGCCACCAGGTGCAGCCAGTGTTATTAACTTCTATGTCACCTCTCATATATATATGAGACATTCATAATTCATATATATATTTCATATATATATACATATACATATATATATATATAATCTGCTCTGTTCTGTTTGATTTTGTATTTTGAGATAGGGGGTCTCATAGTCTGGGCTAGCCTTGAACTCACTGTGTAGCTGTTACTGGAGTTCAAGACCCCCTAGGAAAAGGCCAGAGACTCAATCTCAATTATAATTAGTTAAATTTCTTTTCTTTCTTTTTTTTTTTTTTTTTTTTTGATTTTTGAGACAGGGTTTCTCTGTAGTTTTTGGTGCCTGTCCTGGAACTAGCTCTGTAGACCAGGCTGGCCTCGAACTCACAGAGATCCGCCTGCTCTGCCTCCCGAGTGCTGGGATTAAAGGAGTGCGCGCCCGGCTTAGTTAAAAAAATTTTTTTTTTTTTGGTTTTTCTAGACAGGATTTCTCTGTGGCTTTTGGAGCCTGTCCTGGAACTAGCTCTTGTAGACCAGGTTGGTCTCGAACTCACAGAGATCCGCCTGCCTCTGCCTCCCGAGTGCTGGGATTACAGGCGTGCGCCACCATCGCCCGGTTTTAGTTAAATTTCTTGACACTCAAAAGCAGGACAGAAATCTCTGAGTCAAACTAGAGACTGCCCCTCAAAGTGGGGTGAGGGAAAGGTCTTTTAAAGGCAAACCCACAAGAATACCTCAAGATCTATACAAGCAAGCTAAAAAGAGCTGTTCTGCTCTGCCAAGATTGAAGGCGACTTCAAAACAGTCCTTGACTGTCTGTCTAAGCAGGTTTCAGAAGCCAAAAAAGCAGTCATAGCATAACAAGAAGATGGTCATGGCTGTACATTTCTGGGTGGGGGTCACTGGGTACCAAGATGGATGGCTAACACACAATGGAGCATGATTTGGTTGTTTTTGAGACAGGGTTTCTTTGTTTAGCCCTGGCTATCCTGGAACCTGTTCTGTAGTCCAAGCTAGCCTGGAATCAGACATCCACCCGCTTTGGCCTCCTGAGTGCTGTGATTAAAGGTGTGTGCCACCACTGCCCAGCAATAAATCTTTCTTCAAATTTTGGGGAAAAGGTAAAGTATTTTAATGTTGAGACTCTAGAAAAGGCTGCTATTATAACCCACAGAAAGAGACAGATTCTGAGCTAAGAAAGGGGCGTTAGAGACTGAGAACTTGAGTTATTGTGTGGATTTCTCCCTCTCCCTCTTCTCCTCCCCCTCCCTCCCTCTCCCTCTCCCAAAGATCCACCTGTCTCTGCCTCCCTAGTGCTGGGATTAAAGGTGTGCACCACCATGGCCTGGCCAAAATGCTTACATCTCTTAATAGCTAACATTCTCTATGCAGTGACCTCAGAGAGGGTTTCAAGGTACAAGAATAACACCAGCACCAGCTCTCACTGCTGCATGCTGTCTGCAAAAGGTGTTTTGCTCTATACATGGTTTTATTTCATTCCCCTAAGTGGTAACAGAGACTCTGTCCTGCTCAGAAACATTATCTTTTTTTCCCCCGAGACAGGGTTTCCTGGTGTAGCCCTGGCTGTCTTAGAACTCGCTCTGTAGACCAGGCTGGCCTCAAACTCTGATATCTGCCTGCCTTTACCTCCTGTGTGCTGGGATTAAAGGAGTGAACCACCACCAGCTCAGGAAACATCTATAAACTGGGTTTGGGGATGGCCCAGGATGTGAGAGCATTGGCTGTTTTTCCAGAGAACCCCAATTTGAGCCTCAGAACCTACATGATAGCTCACAAAACTCCACAATTGCAGCTCCAGAGAATCTGGCACCCTCTTCTGGCCTCCTCAAGCACCTGCACACACGTACACACACACACACACACACACACACACATGCACTCACACATGCGCACGCACACATACAATTAAATATAAAGTAAGATTTAAAAATGAAACAAAAGTGGAAGGTGCTGGCACAGGAAGCAAGGGTGCTTGTCATCAAGCCTCATGGCCTGAGATTTTTCCTTGGGCCCCAAATGGTGTCAGGGAAGAATTGGCCTGAAAGTTGTCCTGTGACCTCCAGACGTACCTCTTGGCACGTGGGTCCCCACCCCTGCACTAAGTAAATAAGTAAACAAATACATAATACATTAAAAATGAGCCTGAGTATTTTGTAGATGCTATTTAAAAGTTAGAAAAATACATATATGGATATTCACTACATGAGTCTTGCAACTTTTGTTTGATATTATATTTTAATTTTTAAAACATTCACTTATTTTATGCATATGAGTGCTTTGCCTGCACGTATGCCTGTGCACCGCGTGCATGCCTTATGCCTGAGGAGGTCAGAAGATGACATTACAGTTACAGGCCACTGTGAGCTACCAGGCGGGTGCTGGGAACTGAACCCAGGTCTTCTGAATGAGCGGCCAGTGCTCTTAACTGCTGAGTCAACACCTAAGCCCCCCAACCACCATTCAATTTTTTTAAATAAAATATTGGTGTCTGGGAACCTGTACACAGTTTTTAAAATCTGACATACATACATACATGCATGCATGCAAGCAAAACGCCCATACACATAAAATAAAGTGGAATAATTAAAAGCAACATCAAATAATTGCACGTGGTAATGCACACTTTTGTTCCCGGCACTCAGAAGTCAGAGGCAGCGAGAGCTCTGAGTTTGAAGCCAACCTGGTCTGGTCTGCATATTAAGTTTCGAGAGAAACAGAGCTCCATAGTGAGATCATTCCTCAAAAATAGAAGACTTTGAAGGAAGTGGTTCAATACCTTTTTTAGGCAGGCAGTGGTGGCGCATGCCTTTAATCCCAGCACTTGGGAGGCAGAGACAGATGGACCTCTGTTAGTTCGAGGCCAGCCTGGTCTACAAAGGGAGTTTCAGGACAGGCTCCAAAACCACAGAGAAACCCTGTCTCAAAAAACAAAACAAAAGAATACCTTTTCTGCTTACATTTTCTTATCTACTATTTATCCTAGTTCGTTCTTTCTCTGTCTCTGTCTCCCCCTGTGCTAGGGACAGAACCTAGCACCTTGCATACACTAGGCAAACACTCGACCATACAACTGCATTCCCAGCCTGCTATACTATTTCTACAGAAAACAGCTAGTGCTCTATCTAGCTATAGATATATCTATATCTATCTCTATCTCTATCTCTATATCTATATATATATCTAGAAACCTCTGAGCTATATCTCCAGATTATTTAAGAACAGAAAAATCCTGGGGTTCTAATAACTGAGGGTCAGGTGCCCACACAGTACCTCACTAATCTGAGCCCCATCTAGCTGCTGGCTAATCAGTTTTGAATGAGTTCTTTCCTCATTCTGGCCTCATTTTCAGGTCTGTAGAGTGAAGCAGGGACAGCACTCGTCTGTACCTGGTGCCACCGGAGCACAAAATGAGGAAGAGGAAATTTCTGTGTGGGAAGCTGTTAGTATTCAGGCGTCCGTACTGGCCTGACCTTGGGGTACACGACCTCAGCTGTAGCCACGAAGAGCCCCTGGAGTGCACATTCACTGTGTTCCCTTTTAGAAGGCCATGCCTGCCTCCCATCTCTCTCTCTCTGCCTGTCTCCATAGGTCTCTTCTCTTCTCTTCTCTTCTCTTCTCTTCTCTTCTCTTCTCTTCTCTTCTCTTCTGCTACTCCTGTCCCCAGAGGCCAAGCTCCCCTCTCCCTTCCTCCCTTTTCCCCAAGAAAAAAAACCCTCCACCTGAGCTCTGTCTTTCTCACACTGCTTTTTAAAAATAAATAAATTACAATAGAAGTGACTGTGCTGGGGAAGGAAGAATCCTTTTAATATAAGAAGGTGAGATGGACCCTTGCCAATAAGAAGGGAATTTTATACTCTTGGCTTGGTTCTTTCCAGCTGCAGCATTTTTGCAAAGCGCCGGAATTCCCACCTGTTACTCATAGTTGGCCGCAAGTTACAACCTTTAATATTTCTCAATCCTTTTGTGGAAAAGTTCTTATACTGGCTGCTGCCTGGGTTTGGCAGCACCAGACATGCGACCAAAAGATGGATCTGAGGGCGAAGGAGGATCTAACTTAAAGTGTGCAGGTAAGAAGCTGTCAAGAGCCGGGCAGTGGTGGCACACACCTTTAATCCTAGCATTCAGGAGGCACAGGCAGATGGATCTTCTGTAGACCCGGCCAGCCTGGACTACACAGAAAAACCTTGAGAAACCTTGTCTTGGAAAACAAAAAAGACCTGAGTTAGGTTCTCAATACCCAAGTTACACGGCTCAGAAATTCACGGAACTCCAGCTCCAGAGATACCGCTCTATCTTCTGGCCCCCACAGACACCCACACATATACGCATAAGTAAAAATTAAAGGTAATTTTATTTTTTAATTATTTAATTTTTTGTGTGTGCCTGCACATATGTTTGCGCACTGTGTGTATGCCAGTATTCACAGAGACCAGAAGATAGTATCAGATCCCCTGGAAGTGGAGTTACAGGCAGCTGGGAGCCATCTGATGTGGATGCTGGCAGTCAAACCCTGGTCCTCTGCAAGAACAGCCAGTCTTAACCACTGAGCCAACTCTCTAGCACCAAAGATAATGTTTTCAAGATTCCTCCACTCTGTATGCTGTACCTGAAGAAACACTAGCCCGCTGGAGCACGTGGCTCTGGCAGGCCTTGCCCTTTTCCCCATTTCCTCTGTCTTGATGAAAACCATTTGACTAGTATATAGCTTGTGCCTAATCCGGGTCCAGGAGGATGCCCCACTGTTCATGGGTCTCCTTCAGTACCAACAGGACTATCTCGTCATAGCACTCTGTCACATCTGCTTGAGTCTTTGTTAATTGATTGACATTTGCGTTGATTCAGCATTGTGACTGTTTTTAAAATCATAAGGTTCTAGCTGAGGGGTGGTGGCTCACACCTTTAATCCACCACAGGGAGGCAGAGGCAGGTGGATTTCTGTGAGTTCAAGGCCAGCCTGGTCTAAAGAGCAAGTTCCAGGACAGGCCCCAAAGCTACAAAGAAACCCAGTCTCAAAAAACCAAAACTAAAACAAAACAAAAAACCCATACGTTGCCGGGCGATGGTGGCGCACGCCTTTAATCCCAGCACTCGGGAGGCAGAGACAGGTGGATCTCTGTGAGTTCGAGACCAGCCTGGTCTACAAGAGCTAGTTGCAGGACAGACTCCAAAGCCACAGAGAAACCCTGTCTCGAAAAACCAAAAAAAAAAAAAAAAAAAACCCATACGTTTCTACATTTTTTTTTTTTTTTGCTAAAAAAGGTTTTCTCTGTGTGGCCCCGGCTGTTCTGGAACTCACTCTATAAACAAGACTGACCTCAGACTCAGAGAAATTCAACTGTTTCTGCCTCCTGAGCACTGAGATTAAAGGCGTGTGCCACCATCTCTCAGATACATACAAGTTTTGTGGAAATACACCGTTTTAATATTTTTAGTGTGTGTGTGTATGTGTGTGTGTGTGTGAGAGAGAGAGAGAGAGAGAGAGACAGAGAGAGAGAGACAGAGAGAGAGAGAGACAGAGAGAGAGAGAGACAGAGAGAGAGAGACAGAGAGAGAGAGACAGAGAGAGAGAGACAGAGAGAGAGAGAGAGAGAGCCACAAATGTTGTCTAGGAGCTCAGAGGACAACTCGAGGGAGCTGGCTCTTTCTGCCCACCATGGAAGTTCTGAGGATTGAACTCAGGACATCAGGCTTGGCATCTTACCCACTGAGCCATCATTTATTTTATTTTATTTTATTTTATTTGGAATTGCTGGACCCCTTGGTAGATCTATAAGTCAATCGATTTTGAAAGACAGAGGATCTAGAGCCAACAAAAAGGAGAGGGGATTGCTGCAGGTTTTACATTGAAGACGGGACAAAATGAAGCGGGTATAACCTCGACTCTTCCACACTTAAGCCTCAACAGGGGCTGGAGAGATGGCTCAGTGATTAAGAGCACTGCCTCCTCTTCTAAAGGTCCTGAGTTCAATTCCCAGCAACCACATGGTGGCTCACAACCATCTGTAATGAGATCAGGTGCCCTCTTCTGGCCTGTGGGCATGTTTGCAGGCAGAATACTATATACATAATAATAAAGAAATAATTTTTTAAAAAAAAGCCTCAACAGATCATTATGTCATTTCCTGATGGTTCCCGTAGCCAGACTCAGGTTATACAAAAGACTATCTAGTGTCATGTATATGGGGGGGGGTGTCCATGAGCCCAACCCCATTGGCCAGGTGTTGGTGTAGATCTTGAAAAAATAACCTCAGCTGCTGTGAATTAAAGGGAGCAACAGCCCTAATGCTGTTCCACACCACCTACCCCCATGATCTGGCTCTTACATTCTTTTTGTCCCCTTGTGGTGGTTTGACTAGGAATGACCCCCCTAGACTCAGGTGTTTTAATACTTGTCCCATAGGGAGTGGCACTATTGGGAGGTGTGGCCTTGATGGAGTAGTGTAGCCTTGGAGGAAGCTGTCAGCGTGGAGGCAGGCATTGAAGTCTCAGATATGCTCAAACTATGCCCAGCATGGAGCAGTCTCCTGCTGCTGCCTGTGCTTCAAGATATAGAACTCTCAGCTCCTTCTCCAGCACCATGTCTGCCTGTGTGCGATCATGTTTCTCGCCATGATGACAATAGACTAAACCTCTGAAACTGTAAGCCAGCCCCAATTAAATGTTTTCCTTTATAAGAGTTGCCATGTGGGGCCGGGCGATGGTGGCGCACGCCTTTAATCCCAGCACTCAGCACTCGGGAGGCAGAGGCAGGTGGATCTCTGTGAGTTCGAGACCAGCCTGGTCTACAGAGCTAGTGCCAGGACAGGCTCCAAAGCCACAGAGAAACCCTGTCTCGAAAAACCAAAAAAAAAAAAAAAAAAAAAAAAAAAAGAGTTGCCATATGGGGCTGGAGGATGGCTCAGTGATTAAGAGCACTGACTGTTCTTCCAGAGGATCTGGATTTAATTCCCAACACCCACAAGGAAAGCTTACAACTCTAACCCCAATTTCAGGGAATCTGACATCCTCACACAGACATACATGCAGGCAAAACACTAACGCACACAAAAATAAATAAATCTTAAAAAAAAGAGTTGTCATGGTTCATACACCTTTAATCTCAGCCCTCAGGGAGGAAGAAGCAGATGGATCTCTGTGAATTCGAGGCCAGCCTGGTCTACAGCGTGAGTCCCAGGACAGCCAAAACTACTGTCTCAAAAACCGAAACAAAGCGCACAGTGGCTAATAAAACGGAGGTTTATTTGAAATGTTGCGCATTCAAGGCAAACCAGCACCACGTCTGTGCCAAGTACAGTCACTCTGGGATTCAGTCTGATGGAGATTTCACTTCCTACCAAAGAACAGGAGCAATGGATGGTTGTGTGGGCGTAACTGAGGCTTGCAATGTGTGTCAAGAGGTACCAAAACACTATCATTTATATGTCATTACCCAAAGAAAATCACATGGCCACATGTAACTTCAAGCAGAAGTGCCACCATAACCCCCCAAAGAACAGAAATCTTAGCTGTGGTGATAAATATTCAGGGTCTCCTGTTTTGTTCAAGTAAACAGAGTGTTTCGAAGCTCAAAGCTATCTCTCTCTCTCTCTCTCTCTCTCTCTCTTTCTCTCTCTCTCTCTCTCTTTTGCTGGTTTTTCAAGGCAGGGTTTATTTGTGCAGCTCTGGCTGTCCTGGAACTAGCTCTGTAGACCAGACTGGCCTTGAACTCACAGAGTTCACCTGCCTCTGGCTGTCCCGTCCTGGGAGTAAAGGTTTGTGCCACCACCGTCCTGGTCCCACATCTCTTCTCTGTTTCCACGTCAAGAGGTCTATACAGAAAACAGAAGAATGGAGTTGGGCAAGGGAGTGCACGCCTGCAATCACAGTACCAGAAAGATTAAGGGTTCAAGGCTAGGGCTGGAGAGATAACAGCAGCCAAGCATTAGTTGCCCAAATTCAGTTCCCAACACCCACGTGACAGCTAGCAGCCATCTGTAACTTCAAGAGGCTAGGACACCCTCTCCGGCCTCCATGGACACTGCTAACATGTGGTGCCCAGACATACATGCAGGCAGAGCACCCAATACCTAGTTGTTGTTGTTGTTGTTGTTTTTTAAAAAAAAAACTTAATCTTTGAAAATAGAGTTCAAGGCCAGCTTAGACTCTGTAGTAAATTTGAGGTCAGCTCACAAGGTGGTCTTGTCAATAGGAGGGAAACAAAGAGTAGGGAGAGGAGTTGGCTACAAAAATGTCCTGACTTATCCAAAGTCAGAAAGCCAGGCCCCAGACTGAATTGAACCCTCAGAAAAGCCCTGTCCTTGGTGTTGTTGAAAACCTTTTGACCTCTTTTCTTCTAAACAGCACAGCAGCGCCCGGGGCTTTTCTTCCTTCTGGAAGTTCCTGAAGTGCTAAGTCTTTGACAGAGACTTTTGCAAAACCTTCGTTCATAAACTGCACCGCTTTGTCGCCTGCACATGAATTGAAGGTAACCTTAGAAACGTTTTCTGAAGCATAAATCAAAGCTGCTTCCGTGCCTTAAGGTTCAGATAAGCAAACTTCGTGCTCGGCCGGAATTAGTTTTAAAAAGGGACTTGTAGGGCCGAGCATAGTGGCTCAGAGGCGAGCGGATCTCTTTGAGTTCGAGGCCAGATTGGTCTACATAGAGAGTTCGAGGGCAGAACGGACTAGACAGTGAGAACCTGCATAAACAATCATTTTTAAAAGGGAGGGGGACGACGTCAGAATTCGTCTCCAGGATCTGGTCGACCTCCCAGCTACAAGCTCAGTCTGTCCAGTCGAGGATTAACAGGTAATGAAGACTTTCCGTGGCTCCCGGCCACGGCCCCGCCCTTCGCCGCCCTGCCGCGCGCTTGCGCAGCGCCGCCAGCCCGGCCCCGCCCCTCGCGGAGCGATCATTGGCCTCAGGGACAGGGTTTAGCTACAAGATGGCCGCCGCGCACCTGGACCCCCCGATTCCGAGCTCACCGACCCGGGAGTCGCCATTCCCGGAGCCTTCGGACCTGGTGCGGGAGACGAAGGGGTCTGGGCCGAGAGTTCACGGCGATAGAGGGCGCAGGGCAGGGGCGGGGCCTAAGAGGACTGGGCGGGAGTATGGTAACATTCTGGGGGCGGGGCTTGGGGAGAAGCCTATGGGGGATGAGGAGCGAGGCCTGGTTGAGGCGGGGCCTGAAGACAGGTTGCGTGTTGGCAGGGTTAGGTCCTGACAGAGGACTAGGGAGTTGGTTTGCATAGAGAGGGGTGGAGTCTTAAGAGGAGCGGGCCTTCAGGGAAATTGTAGTGGATGGATGGGAAGGTGACCTCAAAGGGGAGTTATAATCCGGACACCATGTTGGGATGCCACGTGAGGATACAAGGTCTGCCTTACGAGTGCCTAAGGGAAGATTCTGGAGGAGAAATGGGTGTTCCTGGTGACTTTGGAACCTCTCACTCGTGACTGAAGAGTAACTCAGAATATTGATTCGTTTAACCAATATTGACTGAGTTCCAGGGGACCAAAACGGACAGAGATTGCCTCCTCTTGCAGCTCGCAGTCTCGTGAGGACTTGTGAGGAGTGGCAATGAACAGAATTTATTGTAATATGTTCCATAAGGGGAATAAAAAGTAAACTGATAGGGTGGGGACGGGGCGAGCTAAATTTAGATGGCAGAAATCAGCTGGATGACGGGTTATATTTACACTGCAGTCAGTGCGATAAGCAGGATCCAGACCGTGCTGGATATTATAGGGACGACACGGGGCTTTTAATGCAATTGGAGGGCTTAGAGTGGCGAAATGCATGACCTTACTTACATTTTCCAAAGTCTATTCAGGTGTTCTAGAAAGGGAGATAATGAGGGGCAGTAATAATAACGGGGATTCCCTTTGAGTGGTATTTTTTTCAGTTGCAAGGGCAAGAAATGATGAGGCTTTTAACTAGTATAGAGGAGAGGCACGTTTGTATTTGTGGTATATTTTGGGCAGGAAAAGGAAATGCCAACCGAATACAGCAAGAATTCTGGATCGTGGATAACAGGGTCGAGAAACCAATAGCCAGGGCTGGAGAGATGGCTCAGCAGTGAAGAGCACTGGCTGCTCTTTTAGAGGTTCACTTCCCAGCATCCATTTGGAGGCTCATAACCATCTGTAACTCTACTTCTGGGGGATCTGACCCTCACTTCTGGACTCCATAGGCACAGCACACATGTGGTGAACATACACACATTCAGGCACTCACACATACACATAAAAAGAAAAACTCAGGCCTGGTGGTACATGCCTTTAATCTCAGCACTTGGGAAGACAGAGGCAGGCAGTGTCTCTGAGTTCTAGACCAGCCTGGTCTACACAACAAGTCCCCGTTCTGCTAAGGCTAATAGTGAAACTCCTGTCTCAAAATAAGTAAATAATAAATCATAAAAAAATAAGGATCCAGTGGACTACAGAGAAGCAAATATTTTATTTAAAAGTTTTAATTTAATTTATATATTTGAGGAAAGGGTGTGCATGTGTGCCATGGCACAGGCATGTGGAGGTCAAAGGGCAATTTGGGAGAGTCAGTTCTGATTTCTACCCTGCGGGTTCCAGGGATCCTACTCAGTTTGTTAGATTTGGCAAGTGTCTACGCGCTGAGCCATTTTGCTGGCCTGAGCAAGTGGTTTAAGTGGAAGCACATTGAAGAATGTTCTCTGAGAAGGGTCCACAGCCTCCCGTTTCTTCTTCTGCTCTCCAGGTCCTGGTGCCTGATGGTGGCCGCTCTGCCACACCCCCAAGTGACCTCATCGAGATCCAGGTGGTAAAAATTACAGATACTACATTGGTACCTGAGCCCCCAGAGCCCGGATCTTTTCACTGTGCCCTGTGTCCCGCTGCCTTCCATCTGGTCTCAGAGCTGCTGTTTCACGAACATGGCCACCTGGCAGGCGTGCAGGGGGTTGGACAGGGTGGGGACCCAAGCCGTTGTCACGTGTGTGGTCACCGCTGTCCAGGTCCTGCTAGCTTGCGTGCCCACTACAGCTTGCATACGGGAGAGCGGCCTTACCGCTGCCCACTCTGCCCACGAGCTTTTAAGACCTTGGCACCTCTGCTCCGGCACCAGCACCGTCACGGGGTGGAAGCAGGCACCTCTCGAAGGCTTCCACCGGCAGCATCAACTCGACAGCCGAACCCAGGGATGGCCCAGGAGAGGTCGGAGGTGCTGAAGGCTGCGGCAGCTGCAGGGGCTGCAGTAGGCAAGCCTTTCGCCTGCAGGTTCTGTACCAAGCCCTTCCGCCGCTCCTCAGACATGCGAGATCATGAGCGTGTGCACACGGGGGAGAGGCCCTACCACTGCGCCGTCTGTGGCAAGGGCTTCACACAGTCCTCTGTGCTGAGCGGCCACGCCCGCATCCACACTGGCGAGCGCCCCTTCCGTTGCACGCTCTGTGCGCGCACTTTCAATAACTCCTCAAATTTTCGCAAACACCAACGCACCCACTTCCACGGGCCAGGGCCTGGGGTGGGAGAGTCTGGAGGTCAACTGGGACCATCTTGGGTGGTCCAGGATTCAGGGAGTAAGCACGGGACAGAGAACACTACTGAAGAAGGGTGCAGAGAGCCTGTGGAGGTGAAAGTGGAGGTTGACCAGTAGGCTGGGGAGTAGGAAGCCTATTATAGGGGAAGTGGGTGGACAAATAGAAGCAAAAGCCAAGGAGAAATAATGAGCAGCTGGGATTGGAGAACTGAGAAGGAACCAGGTTCTGGTCTCCCAGAAACCCACGCTACACTTGAGACTCAGGAAAGAGGTACCTGCAGTTCTGTAGATGCCCAGCTGAATGTAAAAACAGAGAGCTGAGCATGGCCCATTCTTCTAAGTCCAGTATTCTAGAGGCTGAGGCAGGAGGATTGTGAGGTCTAGACCAGCCCAGGCTGCAAAGCAAGACTTAATAATCCACAACCACCATCCTGGTCCAATCCTGAACAGCCTCTGGACCATGCAGGGGTTGCCCTAAGGTGGACTAATATGAAATCTCTTACCTACCTCAACTGGGTTGCCTACCCTCCCTAGGCAGAAGATGCCCACAGGTCATCTCTAAAGGGATGCTGGGATGCCTTCTCCCTTAAAACCAGAGAGTACCTAAACCACAGTTGGGTGTCCATAAATCTCCAGGATGAGCCTGCCCATAGAGATGAACTCTAAGTTCTGCTCACTCACCATCTTACCCCAGAGTGTACTTTCCTTAGCCACTAGACTCTTCTGGAAGCGTCCGAGAGCACACACTGCAAGCAAGCAAGCAATCACCCGGTATCCCCTTAAGCTTTAGGCTTAGAGCCTGTGTCTCCCGTGTCTACAGACAAGTTTCAGATTTCTCTGTTTTCCTCTACTGTGAGGTAAACAGCTTCCTGCTTAGTTCTGGGCAATTCAGAGGAAGGGTTGGCTGCTGCTCACAACCTTGGTGGGCTGGTCCTGGGTGTAAAGAGTAAGAGGAAACACTGTGGAAAAGGGCTGAAAGTACTTGGGAGCTGGAATTTGGGGTGGGAGTGGGGCCTTCGAGTCTGTTCCTATTAAAAGACTTTCTGAAATGCTTCTCTGTCAGTCTTGTATTCCAGTTCTCTGGGTAGTTGGGAGATCAGGGCCTCACTATGCCTGTTTTCTTTTCTTTTCTTTTTCTCTCCGAGACAGTTTCTCTGTACCTTTGGAGCCTGTCCTGCAACTAGCTCTTGTAGACCAAGCTGGCCTCGAACTCACAGAGATCCACCTGCCTCTGTCTCCTGAGTGCTGGGATTAAAGGCATGTGCCACCACCGCCCAACGCCTCTGTTTTCTTATTATCTGGAATGGGGAGGGACTAGGCTTTGACTGTGTGGCTGTATTGTAGTTTTGTGCACTGAAGGGATGTTGGAGGTTGATGCTCTTACTCAGCAGAGGCCTTGATTTTCTCATGGAGAAGATGTGTTGCTATCTCAGTCCTTGTTCATCCAGCATCCCCAAGAGATGATTCTCAGATGATGCATAATACAACTCACCATTCCCTCTAAAGAGAGGACCCTGCTTCCCATCTCACTAGCTCCTCAGCTGAAGCCAGAGACCTACAGGGTTCCTTACGCCACCTTCCCTCACCTTGTTTCTGATCAGTCTCCCACATTGAGCAGTTAAGCACCCTTGGGGTCCGGGCACTTCTTTCCATCATCTGTTCATCAACGCCCTCATGTCTGAATGACTAAAGCAGTGCGCGTCAGGTCCTGCCTTCTCCACTTTCTTACACGGATCCTTGCCACTGAACAGAAACTTCCGATTGCTATGGGAAGGGACCACCAACACATTGGCAGTATGGGTAAGTGGCCAGATTCAAGGGGAGGGGAAATATAGCAACTGACACTCAGGCTCGGTGTTCAGATTCAAAAGAAGCAGGGGAACTGGATGCTAATGGAATTTGCACACTCCATCAGAAGAGAGCAGTGGGGCTGGGGTGTAGCTAGAGTGCTTGCCTAGCATGCATGATATCCTGGGTTCAATCGCCAGCACCACAGAAACCAGGCATAGCAGCACATGCCCATCTTCCCAGCACTCCGGAAGTGGAAGCAGAGGGATCAGAAGTTTGTAGTCATGAGGAAGAAGCTCTTAAGGCCCCACTCCTCTCTGAGAAGCTGTAGGTAGTTAATGGTTGCCCAGGGAAGAGGGGTTGTAGTCCAGTGTTGTAGCTGTTGGTAAGCTGCCCTTGCTCAGGTAAATCAACTGCCCAATCCATTTATGCAAGCAACCCTGACTAAACACAATGGGGCACCAAGAGAATAAAGGACATGGAAGTAGAAGAGCCTGCTGGAAAGGAAGAGTTCAGCAGGAGGGTGAGAGGGATGAGCATACTGAGGGCTTTATAGATAGAACCAAAGTTGTATGTGTGTACACATATACATACATGTATGAAACTGAGAATAAAAATAAAATTCCAAGGCTGGAGAAATGGCTGCTCTTCCAGAAGTCCTGAGTTCAATTCCCAGCTACCACATGGTGGCTCACAACCATCTAGAATGAGATCTAGTGCCCTCTTCTGGCCTGCAGGCATACATGCAGACAGAATACTATATATAATATAATATATATATAATATAATAATAATATAATAGATAAATAAATCTTTAAAAAAATAAAATTACAACTTTGGGACTGAAGGAGTGGCTCAACAGTTAAGGGGACTAACTGCTCCTCCAGAGGACCAGAGTTTCGATCGCAGCACACACATCGTGTCTCACAATCATCTGTTACTCTAGGGCCAGATGATCCAATGGCCTCTTTCAGCCTCCAGGGGCACCAGGCATCAAGTGGTGCACAAACATACATGAAGGCAAAATAACCATACATAAAATTTCTTTAAGTTAAAAAAAAAATCTAACTAAAAAAAGAAAGTTCCAGATTAGGCAGCTGTGGTGGTGAACACCTTTAATGTCAGTACCAGGGAGGTAAAGGCAGGTAGATTCTGTGAGTTCAAGGCCAGTCTGGTCTATAGAGTTCTGGAACAGCCAAGAATTACAGAGAGAGAGACCCACCCTGTCTCCAAAACAAAACAAAAATCAAGGCTATCCTTACCTCCAAAGCAAGTCCTTAGCCAGCCTAGAATGCTTGAGATCCTGTCTTCAGAAAGTCTGCAGGCAGTGGTGAATTCCATAGGCGTGCTCTCCCAGCCACTGGAGTGTGAATGTCATGTCCAATCAATTCATGTTTCCCTAGTACGCAGGCCAGGACTTGGCAGACAGAAGACTTCCGGTCATGGTGGCTGAAAACATCCTGAAGAGGAGTCTCGGAATCTCAAATCAGTTCCCGGGAGATGGACTTACCTGTCTCACTCTCGCCACTTGCCCAGTTCGTAGGCTAACGCCGGGGAAATGGCAAATCCTCACTCAACCCAGGTGAAACACGACAGAGGTGCTGTGTGTCCATCCAGTTATCAGAATCCCCCAGGAACAGCAAGGACAGACCCCAGCGGCCCTGTTGATACGATTTATTGTTCTCTGCTCTGTACAAGCCGCGTCTGTTCCCCCTCCCCCCAACCCAAGAGCACCCAGACCCCCAACCTGTGCCCCCTCAACTCTGTTCATAGTCCACTGTCCAGCCAGATCCCAAAGGAAGTAGAGGCAGCGGGTAATTCAGGCCCATCTTCACCGCGGAGTTCACGGGAGCCAAAACGAGGCTGGGTAGCAGATGAGGTTTACAAAAGAAGGCTGGACGGAGGATCAAGGTCAGTGTCTGACGGACGAAGAAGGAAGGGCCAGAATGGCCTGGCATTGTAGCAATTTAACCTTCAGTTTATAGGGCAGGGAATGGGGTCAGAAGGAAGCTAGACCATCTGTAGTTCTTTAGAATGGGTAACAATAAGGAGGGGTGGGGAGAGTCTGACCAGCAGCCCCAGGAAGGCGGGGGGGGGGGGGGGGGGGGAGTCCAGAAGGGAACATCTGATTGGAGTGGTGCATTGAAATTCCCTGGTCAGGGATCCTTCCCGGGCAAGGCGCTTCCCCCTGTTCCGGGCCCCCCAAGACCCTCAGCCTTGTGCACCAGGCGATGTTTCTTCAGACCATAGGTGTTGGCAAAGCCCTCACCGCAGGAAGAGCAGCGGAAGGGCCTACCTCCCTGATGGGCAGCCAGGTGCTTCCGGAAGTAGCCAGGATCCTTAAAGGCCTTGAGACAGGCGGGACAGCGCAGCTCGGGCCGTGGGGGTTCGTGGGCACGCTGGTGGCGCAACACCGAGCTCAGGTAGAAAAAGCCCTTGCCGCAGTGCTCGCAACGGTAGGCGCGCTCGCCCAGGTGCAGCCGCTGGTGCTCCAGCAGGTTGGAGCGGTAGCGGAAGGTCTTGCCGCAGGCGCCACAGCGCTGAGGCCGGGCCACGGCGTGCAGTCGCCGATGCTCGGCCAGGCTGGAGGACTGCGCAAAGCGTTTGGCGCACACTCCGCACTTGAAGGCGCGCTCGCCCGTGTGCACTACTCGGTGCTGCCGCAGGTACCAGGAACGCAGGAAGCCTCTGCCGCACACGCCGCACCGGTAGGGCCGCTGCTCTGTATGACAGCGCTGGTGGCGCATCAGCAGGGCCGCCTCCCAGAAGCGCTTCCCGCACACCGGGCAGCGGAAGCCCCGCTTCTGTCGGTGGCTTCGGCGGTGCAGGAGCAGGTCGTACGCGCCGGCAAAGCTCTGGCCGCAGAGGCCACAACCCAGGGTCCGGCGCACCAGGTGCACATACTTGTGAGTCACCAGACCCAGGAAATGCTTGAAGCTTTGGCCGCACGTGGCACAGCTGAAGCGCTCAGCGCCTGAAGTGGCCCCGCCACCCCCTCCGGTCACAGTCGTCCCACCCGAATCCTCGCTGCCCCCAGACACGCCGGCCAGCGCTGCCACCGCCGCCCCCACCTCTCCGGCCAGTCCGTTGTCCAGCACGCTGGATGCGTCGGTGCCGCCGCTAGAACTATCAGAGGACTGGGGGCCACTGGGAGTTGGCGGCAGAAGACGTTCCGGGGCAGCCTGGTGGACCAGCTTGTGCCACATGAGATTCTCGATGAAGCCGAAGGTCTTGCCGCAGGAGTCACAGCCGTATGGCTTCTCTGACATGTGGGCTTCTTTGTGGCTCATGACATGAAAGAGATCCGGGAAATGCTCCCCACAGTCCGAGCAGGCATAGCTCAGGCCGTCGGCGGGCCCGCCCGAAGCACCTGCAGCCCCGGGTCCACAGGCCCCCGTGGTCCCCTGGCCCCCGGTGAGGCCTGTGGCTCCGGCCAGGGCGCAGGGCAGCTGGAGCCGGTGCACCTGGCGATGACGCGTGAGGCTCTGTGGGTAGCCGAAGACCTTGCCGCACAGCTCGCACTTGTAGGGCCGTTCCCGGGTGTGCACCACATGGTGCTTGCTCAGGTGGAAGGACTCGCGGAAGCGCTTCCCGCACACTGGGCACTGGTGGGGCTTCTCGCCGGTATGGATGCGCTCGTGGCGCTTCAGGGTCTCGCGGCGCCCGAACGCCCGCCCGCAGATGCCGCAGCAAAACGTCTTGCCTGGGACGCCCGTGCCCGCGCCACCAGCGCCGCCGTTCCCGGCACCACCGAGTAGCAGCGGATGCGCGCCGAGAAGTGGCACAGGCACCGCCCCATACACCACCGCCGCTGCAGCAGCTGTGGCTTTCTCGTCCGTGGTAGTCGGGTCCGCCGGCAGGAGGTAGGGGCCCGGGGGGAAGGTGGGAGGTGGTTGTGGGACTGGGGTCGCCCCATCCTTGGCCGGTTCGGGGGCCACAGGTGGCGCGTGGGCAGCCTTGTGCCGCAACAGGCTCTGGGGCGCTGAGTAGGTCTTCCCGCACAGGTCGCAAGGGTAGACCGGCCGCGGGGCCCCGGCCCCGGCATGAGCCGCCTGGTGCTTAAGGAGGTAGGAGGCATCGCGGAAGGCCTTGCCACAGATGCCACAAGGCAGGCGCAGCAGGTCGGCCGAGTGCGTTTTCACATGCCGCTTGAGGCTCTCCCTCCGGTTGAAGCTTTTGCTGCACACGGAGCAGGAGAAGGGCTTCTCACCCGTGTGGATGATCTGGTGCTGGTGGAGGTGGCTGGGCTTCTTGAAGACCTTCCAGCAGAGGGGGCAGGCAAATGGGCCCTCCCCGCCAGTAGTGGTGGGGGGAGGCAAGGCCACCCCAGCTGCGGCAGCGGGGGTGGCATTCCCATCCGTGGAGGTGGCAGGTGCTGCAGGTGTAGCTGAGGGGCCGGAGGACACTGCAGCAGGAGCGGAGGTGGCTGTGGCACTGGAAGTGGGTACAGGGAGGCCCAGCGAAGGAAGCGGTGTCCCGGGCTGCGGCGGACCACCAGCAGTTGGTGGCACATCCTTGTGGCAGCGTCGGTGGCGTATGAGACTGGATACGTGATTGTAGGTGCGGCCACAGACGCCGCATTCGTATGGTCGCTCCCCAGAGTGCACCAGCATGTGCTGGACCAGATGTGAGGACTGTTTGAAGGACTTCTGGCACACACCGCATGGGAAGCGACGCTCCATCAGGTACTTCAGCCTTCGGAAGTAGCCCTTATCGTCCTTGGTTGGGTCGCAGGCCGCCCCAACCGTGGGCCCAGGTGGGGTCTGCGTGGGTGTGGGAAGTGGCCCAGGGGTCCCGGTGGGAGTGCCAAGACCTGATGCCACCCCAGGCCCAGGTGTGGGCCCTCCTCGTTTCAGGTTTCCAAACAGGTGTTGGTGCCCAGAGAGGTCGACAATTCCCCATTGCGGGGCAGGGAAGGCAGCATCAAAGAGCGGAGGGGGTGGCGCCCCGAAGGTGGGCGGCAATGGCGGATCCAGCTTCTTGGCTTGGGAAGAGGATGAAGAAGATGAAGAAGATGAAGATGAGGAGGAAGATGATGACGAGGAGGATGAGGAAGGAGCCTCCGCCTTGGGTTTGAAAGTGGACTGGGGTGGGTAGTCATACTGAGGCGGAGGAGGCTGGGGTGGGGGCTGGGGCGGGGGCCCCGGGGTACAGGGCAGGGCCGCCACTGCTTTGGCATGCTCCCCGTACAGTTCCATGGGCTCAAAGCGCTGGTGGTTGAGGAATTCCAAGAAGTCAAAGGGGTAACTCTGGAAGTGGACCCCGTCCTCGCCCCCGATGCCGCTGCTCCCGCCACCCCCGGCACCGCTGCCTGCCTGGTTTGCCTCCATCTCTGGCCGGTGGAGAGAAGGGAGACCCTGTGAAGAAGAGGATGGGGACTGAGCAAGAGGAGCCTGTGAGTAGCAGGCAAAGGGAACTAACTAAGTCCATGCTCCTGCACCAGCGCCAATCTCTTAGATCACCTGACAATGCCCATACAAGTTTCCCTCTTACCTGTGTGAATCCAGGGTCATTCCTAGCCTCCTCCCAACCTTACCCCCATCTTTTCCTGGATCTTCACGCATCTCCCTATCCACCCTCAGACTGTCTTCTCTATGCACCCGTAGGCACTTGCTTTCTCCCCCAAAACTAATTCTCCCAGGACCTTGGTGATGGAGGGGGACGGGGGGTGGGGTGGGGGGGAGACTGGGACGGGACGGGGTGGTTTCATCTCTCCTGCTCTACATTGAGATTCCTCCACTCCATCCACATACTTTCCTCTGGTCTTGATCTTCCCAGGTTTGCCACTATAAAATGAGGATAAAAATAGCACCCAGCTAAGTAGTTAAGACAGGGGCTTCAGGAACAAAATGGCAACTTCAAACCTAAGTCCAGTCCCTTTCTTTTCTTTTTTCCCCCCAAGACAGGGTTTCTCTGGGTAGCTCTGGCTGTCCTGGAACTCACTCTGTAGACCAGGCTGGCCTCAAACTGAGAGATTCAAGTGTTAGAATTAAAGGCATGGGCCACCACTGCCCCCCCCCCCACAACCCGTCACTTTCTAGCTGTGTGACCACAGGCAAATGACAGAACCTCTGCCTCCACAACCATTGTGACTAAGGGCAAACCAAGCACTCAGGAGGCTGAGATTGCTCCAAGTTTGAGGTAATCTTGTGGTAGGGGAGGGAGGCAGGGAGGAAGGAGAAGGTCTAGGGCAGCAGGATCTATCAAGCACTGGGCTGTTGTGAAGATCCAACAGTTTAACATTAGCATGTGGAAGGTTCTTCCTGGCGCCTTGTAAACACTCAGTATACGGTAATGCCTTCCATGAATTGATAGTATCTATTCCAGTAGTAGAAAAGGGGAAGCCAAGAAAACTGGGTAAGAGCTTAATACTGAGGGAGAGGGAATATTCTTTGATTGCAAGGCAGAAAGAAAAATCCACTAGCCTAGGTCAAGGTAGTTACGGCAAGAGTGCCTGCATAGACCTGGGTTCTGATCTGATCTTTGCTAGGTCCATGCTTTCTCCACATTTAAAACGGGGCCTGAACTTCTACATGGGGAGCTGAGGGTGAAATGCAGCATTATCAGTAGTGTGCATTCCCCCCTAGGGCTGGATGCCATAAGTGATGACATCACACACCTGGGCCTTGAAATGCAACATTATCAGTAGTGTGCATTCCCCCCTAGGGCTGGGTGCCATAAGTGATGACATCACACACCTGGGCCTTGGATAACAGTTTCTCTTAGCTCCTCCCAACAGGCAGGCAGGCACTTTTTGTACAACTTTTTCTGTCTGTTTTCCATTCCTGCTGTCTGTCCTCTCTCCTCACTGGAACCTCAGCTTCCGGAGTTCACTCCTGTGTTCACACACACAGCAGCCCTACTGAGCTTCTGAAGAGTCGCTGGGAGAAAGGCCCATTTTTGCCCATCATCCCTTGCCCCTATAGTTCGGCAGTCTGGCCCAGTCCTCATCTTTCTAATCATACTATACTCAAAACCTAAGGAGCCGCAGGGGACAGGATGTCCCTCCAAGGCCCAGGACCTTTATTTAGTCTGCCTGGCTGGCTCTTGGCACACACAGGTAAAAGGTGTCTCCACCCCACCTCTACACAGAAATAGTTATTTTTAGTATCCAGCTCTGAGTGTTCTTGAACAAGAGTCAACACCCATGCCCTTTACAGCCCTTCCATTCAGTCTAAGCTCCAGGAGAAGCAAAGGCAAGGCAACCAGAAGAGTGCACACAGAGCCTAAGTGCGGGATGCTGCCAGCAAGGAGGAAGACACACAGTGGAAGGATGCAGGAGGCAGAGACCAATTCAGAGTGCTACGAAAGGGGGCGGGGACCTTAGTGACAGCTGCTGCAGCTGGGGTGTCTCACACAGCCTGGCCTGTTCTAAGCTCTTCCACTTCTGAACTCATATGGAGATGCTTCTCTCTCCACTCAATGCACTGGAGCACCAAGGATCTAGTGATTCCTCGAGGTCCCCAGAGCAAGCGTGCAGTAGAGCAGCTGGTGTGACAGCCAGAGATGCCATCCCCTATGGAAGAGGCTTTCCCAGGAGCTGCACCCTGAAAGTGGAGGGATGTGCAGGGTAGAATTATAGCAACAGGAGTCTCCTTTAGAGGTGCTCTCTGGGCTATTTATATGAGGTGGTGTGGGGGATTACTATTCAATAGATTCTGCCAGGAATGGTTGTGCAGCTCTATAACCCCAGCTTCTGTGAACCTGAGGGAGGATTCAAGGCTAGCCTTGCCTATGTAGTGAGTTTGAGGCCAGCCTGGGATACAGGAGACTGTCTCAAAAAGCAACAAACTCCATGGATTCTTTGTCTGCGTCAGGACATCCTTCCCCAGCAGTCAATGATACCCTCCCACACACACATCCTATTCAGGTTTCTATCCTCACACTGTCTCCGCTAGTCCATAACCCAGCACTATTCTTTTCACCACAGCTAGTGCCATCAACAGACTATGCGCTACTTTGCCATGCATTATTACTGTCTGACCTCTCCACTACGGGAGCAAGGACTAAAGTAGACTGCTTTCTTTGCCACTATGCCCTAGCACCTACCACAGTGCAGATGTGGACAAGCTACAGATACTTAACAAATATCTGTTGCTATGTAGAGATGAGCAACACCTCTCTCTCCTCCAGGAGATCCATGAAGAGAATCAGAGAATGTGTTGCAATGACTGAAAATGAAGTCACAGACAGGTGCTGTGGCACATGCTCATAATCTCAGCAGCACTTAAGGAGGTAGGAAGACCAGGAGTTCAAGACTAGCCTCAGCTGCATAGCATGTTCAAGGCCAACTTGGGCTATCTAGCGCTCTGTCTCAGACAATAAAAAAAAAAAGAAAAAAAAACCCATACCAACACTGAAGAGATGTAGGTAATACAGTGCTCAAAGGGAAATTTATTGCAGTAGACATCTATATTAATAAATATTTGCCAAATAATAAGAGACTAGAAAGATGGTTCAGTAAGTATTTACTGAGTAAGCATGACATAAGTCTTCAATTGCCCCGTTTTAATAATATTTGTTTATTTTCTCCAGGCACATCTGTCTGTGCACTGCCTATGTGACTGAGTGGAAGTCAGAAAAGAATGTCAGATCCCCTGGATTTGGGCTCCAGGGGGTTGAGAGCCACCATGTGGGTGCTGGGTTCTACGAGAATAGCAGGCACTCCTAGTGTGGATCCATCTCTCCAGTCCCAAACTGCCCCTTTCCTGAGGTGCCGTGTGCCAAGGAAAAGTTTATGCAATTATAATGGAAGAGACTGCCCCACTCCACACACCAAATGGAGTTCCACATAAACACAGCAAGTTTTAACAGGGGTGAGGAGATGGTTCAGTGGATAGAGCACTTGGCATGCAAGACTGAAGACCAGAATTTGCATCCCCATAACCCACAGAAAAGTAAGTCAGGTGGGCAAAACAGTTCTCTGTTATCCAGTACTTAAGAAGAAGGTAGAGGGGGCTGGAGAGATGGCTCAGAGGTTAAGAGCATTGCCTGCTCTTCCAAAGGTCCTGAATTCAATTCCTAGCAACCACATGGTGGCTCACAACCATCTGTAATGGGGTCTGGTGCCCTCTTGTGGCCTGCAGGCATACACACAGAATATTGTATACATAATAAATAAATAAATAAATAAATAAATAAATAAATAAATAAATAAATATTTTTAAAAAAAGAAGGTAGAGATAGGGCTGGGGAGATGGCTCAGTGGTTAGGAGCACTGGCTGCTCTTCCAGAGGACCCAGGTTCAATTCCTTGCACCCACATGGCAGCTCACATGTCTGTGACTCCTGTTTCAGGGGATCTGACACTTACATGCAGGGAAAACACCAATGCACATGAAATAAAAATAAACTAAAAAAAAAAAAAA
>NW_004949145.1:1806126-1815683 GCF_000317375.1 Microtus ochrogaster
ACAGCTTAGGCTGCTTCCGGTGGGCGAACGGAGCCTGCTGCGCCTGCGCTCACACCACCCACGGACCCTAGGCATCCGGCTAGGACACACCCTGAGGCTCGGGTCTCACGCTTGAGCTCCGCCCCCTAGGCTAGGCTCCGCCCATTTCCGAACGTCTTGTTATAGGTTGGTTCGATTCCTTTTGCTGCACCTCCAATTAGTTTGTTCTAGTCTTCTCTCTAAACCCCTACTTTTGGAATTCCACCCTTCCGCCCAGGCCACACCCACAGGTCACGCCCCCTTTTAAATCCTGTCTCTTACAAAAAAAGTTGTGCACCGCCCCTCGCATTTAAGAGACATCACTTTTTTACTTTTTAATTTCTTCTTTTCAGACATAGTCTCACACTGTGGCTCAAAGTGGCTTTGAACTCCTGTGTAGGGCATACTGGCCTCAAATTTGCAGCAATACTCCTGTCAGAGCTTTCGGGAACTCTGAGATTATGGGCCTGGCTCTCTAACTTGTATGCTTGTAGTTCGGCTTTGCACTTTGAAAGCGTTCCTTTAAATCAGTTATTCTCAACCATTGGCATCAATCAACGTGATGCTCCTTAACCCAGACTTACTGAATAGAAAGCTTTGGGGTGGGTTTCAGAGATTCGAGTCGAGACACTTTGGATGCACGACTTTTTGTTTGTTTTGGTTTTTCAAGACAGGGTTTACTCTGTATAGCCCTGGCTGTCCTGGAACTCTGTCTGTAGACCAGGCTGGCCTCGAACTCAGAGATTCGTCCATCTCTGCCTTCTGAGTGCTAGGATTGAAGGGGGATGTACTACTCTTAACTTAGTCCCGCTATGAACAGCTGAACCTAATTTTAGTCTACTTTTCTTTCCTCTCCATGGCCTGAATAGCAATAATGTCCATCCCTAAGCACCCTCTCCAAATGGTTAATACCGCACTTTGGAAAGTACTTCTATGGAATTGATTTTTGAGATGCCCCTATGAATGTTCGCAGGGGTGCCTTAATTGCTTCGTACACCTATATTAAAAGATCTTTAAAATCAACAATCTGAGCTCTACTTCATTTTTAAAAGACTTCTTTTAGCCCCACCTTTCAGTTAAATGCCATCCATGCCCTTTAACTTGCTTTCTGCCAGCCAAGCCTTAAAGTTCTTTGATCCTAAGCCCAATTTTTTGCCTCCTTTCCTAAACTGCGACCTAGTTTTTATTGTCCATGTTTTTTTGTTGTTGTTGTTGTTGTTTTTTGGTTTTTTCGAGACAGGGTTTCTCTGTGGCTTTGGAGCCTGTCCTGGAACTAGCTCTGTAGACCCGGCTGGTCTCGAACTCACAGAGATCCGCCTGCCTCTGCCTCCCGAGTGCTGGGATTAAAGGCGTGCGCCACCATCACCCGGCTGTTGCCCAGGTTTTGTACCTCATCTTAAGTCCCACCCTCCCCTCGAGCTCACATCCTTTTCTCTAAACCCTATGGAAATGTTCGGTTCTGTTCACCCTCCTCACCCCACACCCTGGAGCTGGCCTCTCACTCCACCCAGGGCCTTGTGCATTGAAAGCACATTACCACCGAGTTATACTGCAAGCCCTCAACTTAGTTTTTTTCTTCCGAATAGCAAGTCCTCTGGAAAAGAAGTTGGAGCAAAGAGTGTCCTAGGTAGAATTTCTGGGGACTCAGCTAGGATGGAGGGGCCCAGCGTCACGTTTGCATAGTGGGTTAAATGTTTTACAATACTTGGCTGATGGAGATGAGCTTGGGCCAAGGCTTGTTCCAAGCCACTGGTTCTTTGGCACCATGCTAAGGAGATATGTGAAATGGTTTCTCTCCAATCACACACACCACAGTCAGGGAAGGTAACAGAGGAACATTGAAAGGGACAGGCACCATGACTGAACACACACTGGAAGTCAGTAGGCAGGGATTTATTTCCACAGCCCATGCCTCCCAGAGCCTGTCAGTCCAAAGGAAGGTGCTAGATGGCATCTGGACCCAGCGGTTTAGGTCCCGGCTCTCGACCCCCTTCCGTGACGGGAATACCACTAGAAATAAGGGTGTCTTGGCCTCCTTGCCCAGCACCAGCTGAACTCCCTGCTGTAAACCCAGACAGGGGAGAAGTGGTGGAGGATACAGGCCAAGCAGGCGTCTTTCCTTCAGGGCTCTCTTCCTGCACCCTTTCTGGAACAGGCACACCCTCATCATCATCCCACAGCGGTTGGGGTCTTGGGTTTGGGGGGCACAGGCGCACGGGCATCCCCACAAGCTCTGGGTGTTTGCGTTTGTAATGGCGCCGAAGAGTATTGGCTTCGGTGAAGCGCACCCTGCACGAGGGACACTGATATGGACGCTCGCCAGAGTGGATGCGGTGGTGATGTGCGAGCTCCCCAGCCTCGCGGAAGCGACGAGGGCAGAGCACACAACGGAAGGGCCGATGGCCGGCATGGATGTTGCAATGACGCCGCAAGTGGCTGGACCGCTTGAAGGTCTTGCCGCAATCTTTGCACACATGTGGCTTCAACTCTGAGTGCGAGATGCTGTGGCGCTCCAGGTCGGAGAGGTAGGGGAAGGCTCTCAGGCACACTGGACAGAAGTGTGGAGCCCTCTTGGAGCCAGAGCCCTGGGGCCCATCTGCTGCTGATCCTTCCGGAACTGTGTAAGGAACACCCTGATCATCGATCAACAGAAGATCGTTGCTGCCACCGCCGTCCACTGGTGCTGCCAACGGGGCTTCCTGCACTGATTTGGGGGGGCGGCCCCGCTTTCGAGGGAGGGAGGACTTGAGAGTCCGATTGGAGGTGGTGGCTCCCCCTGGTGGCCGGCCTCGGCGGCCCCGGGGAACAGGAGGAAGTAAGGCCAGAGGTTTTTCTTCCTCCCCAGACAAAGTTGAAGGCACCGGGTCTGAGCTGGGGTTGTCCATTGAGCAGTGGGGAGCTTGAGTCTGGGTACTGGAGCCGGCTAAGAGAAGAGAGGGGGCGGCGTCAGTGTGGTGAGGGTCTAAGCCCCCATGTACCCCAATAATTCATCTATCCCTCCTAAGTCTTTGGAGACCTATATAAGAAGACAATTCTGTACAAGTTGACTGCCCTCCTCCGAAGCGTATCCCTTGACTCTAGCATTCTTTCATGGCAGTTTGAGAATGATCCCGCTCCACACAGGCTCCTAGGTTTGAATGTCTGGCTCCATCAGGGGAACTCTTTGGGAAGGATTAGGAGGTGTGGTGTTGTGGGATATTTGTACACTGAGTGAAGATGTATTGCTGCGACTGGTCTAACAGCTGAACAGCCAATATCTAGGCTGGAGAGGTTAGGCGGGACTTATGGGTAGAGAGGAACTCAGGATTAGAATCTGGCCTGGCAGGAGCTGCCTACCAGACACTGGAAGAAGCTGGACATATGGTACAGAGGAGCAGTAACCAAGCCACATGGCAGAATGTAGATTAACAGAAACAGGTTCGTTTAAGTTATAAGAGATAGTTGAAAAAGGTCTATGCTAAGGTTAAGCTTTCATAATTAACAATAAGACTCTACGTTGTAATTTGTAAGCTGGTGGCCCGAGGGAAAGTCGGACTACAGTGTGCCCTTGATGGAGTAGGTGCTGCCTTGTGGGAAGAGGTGTTTCACCAGGAGTGAGATTTAAGATTTCCGAATCCTACACTAGGACAGTCTCCCTATACCTGGAACTTAGCTCTTAGCTACTGTTCCAGCACCAGGACAGCCTGCGGCCCCCATGCTCCTGTCCAAGATAACTGTGGACTCACCCTCTGAAAATGTAAGCAAGCCCCATTAAATGCTGCTTTTTTTGGGGGGGGGGTTGGATTTTTTTTTTCTTTTTCGAGACAGGGTTTCTCTGTGTTTTTGGAGCCTGTCCTGGAACTAGCTCTTGTAGACCAGGCTGGTCTCGAACTCACAGAGATCCTCCTGCCTCTGCCTCCCAAGTGCTGGGATTAAAGGCATGCGCCACCACCGCCCGGCTGTTTTGTTTTTTTTGAGGCAGGGTTTTTCTGTGTACCTCTGGCTATCCTGGAACCAGATCCTGTAGACCAGGCTGGCCCTGAACTCACAGAGATCTGCTTGCCTCTGCCTCTCTGAGTGCTGGGATTAAAGGCGTGCACCACCACCGCACAGCAAATGCCTTCTTTTAAGTTGCCGCGGTGACGGATTTTCATCACAGCAACAGATCAGTAACTACTTTAGCCTTTAAGGTCAAAATGAGTAAAAAGAAAAAAAAAATCTAGCTGTGAATGGAACTCTGGGCCACAAAGGCCTCCAAAAGCCCTCTTCCACACAGAGATGGGGAGGAGGTCTGGAAAGCGGGAGGTCCTAGGCAGATCTGCTGATGTGTGAAGGACGAGTATTCAAGGTGCTAAATGTCTGGACTTTGGAGTCAGATAATCAGAAATGAAATGCTGAATCTGTCCCTTCCTTTCTGTGTGGCATTATACAAGATCCTAACTTCTCTGGGCTCATTTATGTCCTTTGCAAGATGGAACTCAGGGTTTGTTTGTTTGATTTTCTTTCTTTCTCTTGTTATTGCTGTTGTTAATTTACTAACCCAGACATGCAGTGAGCATGATACACAAAAGCCGGCAACAACCTTTCGAGGAAACACATTTTCTGTTTTGCAAACAGGGAAACTAAGGCACAGAAAGCCAAGTGAGTTAAAGTTCTCTCTGCCAGTAAGTGTCAATTAAGTCAAATCAGTTTTACTGACCTTGGTGGTCCAGGAAATGAGAAAAACCTAGGAAGACTGTGTGTGTGTGTGTGTGTGTGTGTGTGTGTGTGTGTGTGTCATACTTGAGGTCTCCCAGTCATGGGTTTGGATCCCGTTCTACCAATAATTAGCTGCAAGTCAGTTTCCTTCTCTGTAAAGTCAATATACCGAGGTTGTGGGAGAGAATCGACTGAAATAAGGAAGTTTCAAAAATGTCCCTAGAACATTTGCCTGGAATACAGAAAGCACCTGAAAAACCACCACCGTCCTTTCCCAGAGCCCAGATCTCGGGACCATAGAACTGGAGTGTACTTGGAGGACAAGAGCGCTACAGGTGCAGCTAGTAGCACATGCTGCTGGGGCCCCTGCATTTCTCTTTAAACAGTTCTGTTGTCTGGTTGGTTTTTAAGTTTTCTTTATGTGTGGTGCTGGTTATCCAACTCAGGGGCCTCACACATACTAGGCCTGAGTTACAACCCCAAGCCTTGCACCCCCTTTTCATAAGCACACAGCATGAGGTCCACACGGGGGCAACCTTTCCAGGATCACAAGGTTCGCACCATGCTGTAGCCAGGACAGGAAACTGAATTTCTGGAACATACCTAGGAAGTGAGTGATCCCTCGACCCTCCCCCACACACAGTCCGGTGGGACGTCTGCCTGTCAGCCCCGAGTGGCCCAGCCCGCAAGCGGGGCGGGCCCTCAGGGTGCGGTGGCCAATAAGCGGCGCGGGGACATTTGGCGGCAGGGGCTGCAAGGAGGGGGTCTGCGCTGGCGAGCCCGGACCGCTCGGCCGGGCGCGAGGTCGGCGCGCGCAGGAGAGAGCGCAGAAGCAGGGAACAGGTGCCGGGGGCGCGCTCGGGCACGCGCACCCGGGACCACCCCTTCCCCCTCCCCCCCCACCCGGGCCCCCCGCCTCTGGGTACCTCATTTGCATGCTGCCTGGGCTCGCGTGTGTATGCGCGCGCGCGCCGGGGGCGACGGGCCGAAGCGTGGGAAGGGGCGGGGGAGAGGGGGGCCCTGCCCCTAGGCGGTGGCGGGGCGGGGACGGCGGAGCGCGAGCCGGGCCCCGCCCCTCGGTACGGACGCCGGTGGCCCCGCCCTCCCCGCCGCCCGCGCCCGCGCCCGCGGGAAACAAAGGGGACGCGCTGGGTCCCAAGGCCCAGACGCGGCTGCGCACCAGTCGCCTTCCTCGTCCCTGTGAGAACCAACGCACGAAAATCCCCGACCACCTCCAAATGCCTTTCCTCCCACAAAGCACTCCAACCCGGTGACCCAATCAAATACAGGTACCGGATAGATGAGACGCGGGAAATGGCTGCTAAGTGCCCCTAATTAACATGGCGCCCGATAGCTTCAAAGCCCCATGTTGTTAAAGCAGTAAAATGGTGCTTGGTGTTTCCTAACTCCGTATTAGTTCGCCCGCTTGGCTTTTTTTCCTTCCGATTGCAACTCGACAACCTGCCCAGCAGGAGTCCAAGGCTAGGAGAAGGAAATCATATCTTCGCCCATCTACGTAAACTCTTAAATATAATCGCCGTGGACTAAGAGAAGCGGCGCGTCGCCCTTAGTCTATAGCGCGCCGGGGTAACTTAAGCCCCGCCCCTCCCTCTGCCCTCAACCAAGATGGCACCAGCCTAGCTTCTTTGACCTCCTGGGCTGGGAAAAGGAAGGGAATGTAGAAGGGCCGGGTGGGGGCGGGAAAGGGGAGCCAGGGGGAGGGAGAAAAGAGGACGGGGGGGGGGGGCTGCTGGGGCGGGGGAGAAGGGAGCCGAGGCGGAAGTCGAGGGGCCCCTCAGGTGGAAGTGACGCTGACCCCACTGCCCAAAATGTCGGCGCCCAGAGGGAGGTGTAAGTAATTAAAGAGGAAAGCCGACAGACTTTCCCGGCCTCCCGGAGTCCTGCCTGGTCTCCAGGACCTCCGCAACGCAAAAGCAAGGTGGTCTCGCCTAGTCCCAGGCCGCCTGACCCTGCCCCTCCCGGGGCCGCACCTTCTAGGGACAGGGAAAGGGGTACAAAGGGCTAGTTTTCCGGGCCTGGTTCGAAAGATCGAGCAGGGTGGGGGAGCCCCCGCAGCACCACACACAGTGGGGTGCAGGAGGAGGAGGCGGAGCTTATGGCGGTTGGGGCGGGGCAGGAGAGGGGGAGGAGCTTGTTGGGGCGGGGCCTAGAGTAGGGAAGGAGGGATTTTGTGGAAGGGTAGAGACTGGTTAGGAAATGGGTGAGGTTTATGCAAAGGGTATGGCCTGGTAAAGAGGCGTGGATTATATACCATGGGTGAAGGGGCCTAGGTTGAAAAATTGAAGAAACTTGTTAAGGTTAGTGGAAAAATGGGGTGCAGGAAGACAAGAGAGGCCCAGAATATGATGTGGAGTTTGCCTAAGGTGTGGCTTAGAGAAAAAGTTGCCATGGCAAGGGTGCCCGATGGAAATATGCAATTTTGAGAGTATTGGTGGAACTATCAGGTCTTTATCATAAAGGTGAAAGCAGGCTAAGGCCACGCTTATGATAGGGAAAGGAGGTGATAGAAAAATGTGCCGGGCAGTGATGGCGCACATCCTTATGATAGGGAAAGGAGGTGATAGAAAAATATGCTGGGCAGTGATGGCACTCGGGAGGCAGGGGCAGATGGATCTCTGTGAGTTCGAGGACAGCCTAGTCTACAGAGTGAGTTCCAGGAAAAGAAAAGAAAAAGGTGACCTATTTAGAGGGAAAGTTGGGTGGGATTTGGAGGCAGGTCTCAGCGAAAATCTAACTTAGAAAAGTCAAGTTAACCTTTAAGGAAGCAGATGGGAATAAAGGAACTGAGAGGAGCTTAAATATCCAAACTGCTCAGTTAATCCTTTGCTGTGCAGCAGTGGCTTTGGGAAGTACACTGACCACGTTAGCTCAGACCGTCACCGTGTGACGTAGGCACCAGTATACCCATTTCATGGGTAAAGAGTTCCAGTTGGCTTCATCCAAAGCTACAGACCGACTGCAGAGGAGCTACTGCGATCTCCCTACAAGTATGAGAGCAGTGTGCTCAGCCCCAAATCCCTTCTCACTAGCAGCTTGTCTTCGGAGATGAGTTAGAAGCAAGAAGTCTTTCGAGGAACACTGGGTGCTTAGGGAACAGAGGGAGGGGCCCAGACCTAGGCAAGAGTAGGAGGGCCTAATTTGTAGTGGGCGGGGCTTGGAGAGGATTGAGAGAGCCTATAGAAACCTAGAGTAAAATGGAAGTGGCTAGGAAGATTAGAGAAGGAAGAGGGTCTGGAGAGGGAGAGAGACAGAGACAGATTTCAAGGGCAGTGGGTGTGGCTTGGTGGTGGACGTGTCTTAGCATTGGGCGAGTCTCCCAGAGGACAAGTGTTTCTGAGCCCAGAGAGCTAAGGGAGGGGATGGCCATTGGGGAGGTGATTTTTACCTGCTTTTGTGTCTCTAATATACTCCAGAGAAAGCCCCAAGCCACCCTGGACCTGCCACCATGGATGAGTCCTCGCTGCCTGTGGTTCCAGCCCCTATTGCTGCTCCAGGGCCAGCACCATCTGCCGCTGCCCCTCGGGTGCCCTTTCACTGCAGCGAATGTGGCAAGAGCTTCCGTTACCGATCAGACCTGCGGCGCCACTTTGCTCGGCATACAGCGCTCAAGCCCCACGCATGCCCTCGCTGTGGCAAGGGCTTCAAGCATAGCTTCAACTTAGCTAACCACCTGCGCTCACACACTGGAGAGCGGCCCTACCGATGCTCCGCCTGCCCTAAGGGATTCCGAGACTCCACTGGCCTGCTACACCACCAGGTGAGTCCTGGGAGCCACGCGGGGCTGAGATCTGGAGCTCCATTCCACTCAGGAAAAGGCAGCAGGAGATGGGAGTACACTCCTAATCATAGCTTCCTAATCGTAGAAAATTTCACTTTCTTTTCTGCCAAAAACAATCAAAGCATGACCCTGCAGAGCAAGTTTGCCCCATGTAATTGTTTCACCCCCGCTACTGCTGAAGCCTCTAGTGTCTGCCAGTATCTGCAGCCTTGTGTTTACAGTTCTCTCCCTTACCATCTTGAAAGCAGGTTTCTCCGTGCACACCCAGTTCCTTTATTCTAAGAGCACAGACTTTGGAGGGAGCTCAACAAGGCCTTCGGGAAACTTACTCCTTTAAATGACCAGAAGCCAGATGGAGGTTAAAGAAAGTAGTTCCCTAAGGGAGAAGTTGGGAAGCAAATTACAAAAAAAAAAAAAAAAAATTCAGGGCATGTGATGCGTTCTTATAATTCCAGTTCTCGGGAGGTGGAGGCAGGAGGATCAGGAGTTCCAGATCATCCTCAGCTATACACAGAGTTTGAGGCTAGCTTAGGCTATAGGACACACTCTGTCACAAACAGCAAAACAAGAACTAATGTGTAGGAGTGAATTGGGAGTGCTGCGGGTTACCGTAGACAAGAGGGCACAATGATGTCTGCCTGAGTCTTTTGAAGTGTGGGAAGTCCACCCCGGCTAAACACTGCAGACAGAAACAGCGGCAGGTGCAAAGGCTGGGAGGTGGGAAGGACCTTTGTGTGCTCACGGGCATTGGCTTCTCCTGGGGAGAACAAACTCACGCATTCAGAAAGGGCCCCAACAGAAGACCAAAATATAGCCGCACCAGTTCAGTGTGGCAAATCAGTTTGGCTTTCCTCAGAGAGAGCAGGTGAGGGTTTACAGAACATGTGTGAACCCCAAGTAGGTGCTTTACCACAAAGCCCCATGCTGTCATGGAGATGGTCTGGTGGACGCTGCATAATGGAGCCCCACATTTGGTTACCCTAGCTTCCTACATAATGGAGCCCACATTCAGTTACCCTAACTTCCCACATAATGGAGCCCACATTCAGTTACCCTAACTTCC
>NW_004949145.1:1815804-1821637 GCF_000317375.1 Microtus ochrogaster
CTTCCTACATAATGGAGCCCACATTCGGTTACCCTAACTTCCCACATAATGGAGCCCACATTCAGTTACCCTAACTTCCCACATAATGGAGCCCCACATTCGGTTACCCTAACTTCCTAGCACTCTAACGCCTTGCCAGGCCCCTTTCAGCGGGCAGAGTAACAGCTGCACTTCCGGGAGCTGCCTTGGTTCCCTGGCTCAGGTGCTCTCCTAGATAGACGACAAACAAACAAAACAGTTGTATCTTAACACATATGTTGTTGGGGAACCACGCAGTTGAGACGGTGTTGAGGGCACTGTGAAGTGGGCCATTTTGCAAAGGGAAAAAGTGGAGCGTTCACAGAGAAGAGAGATGGGTGGACTCAGGCTGTGGATGCCTAGCGCCCTGGCCATAGCTGTATTCTGTGATGAGCCTGTTGAAAAGGGAACAGTGTGTACAGAGGCCATCAGTGTAAGGGACTGGGTCAGAGCTGGCCTGTAGCAGGGCTGTGACTGGGGAGCTAGGATCTCCTTTTGTGGGTTCCTGCTCTCTTGGACAAAAAAAAAATTTAAAAGCAGAGTTAAAAGCTTAGGAATTATTTTATTAGAATTTGAAAGAAAAATCATAGGAAAGGCAGCATTGTGTGGGGCTGGGGGCTGGAGAGGCGGTAAGAGGATAGAAAGATGCACCTTTTCAGTTAGTCCAGGAGAGAAGGCAGGTTTATCAGTGAAGGTCTGCAAGCAGCCTCGTGGAAAGTGCCTCTTCCGAGAGACAGTGAAAAATTCCAGAGTGTCAGGACAAGCATGCTGAAAATTTGGGCTGGTATCCAAAGAAGAGACAGAAAGTAGGAAAAGAGTCAGATGGTGATTTCACAGACCCTTAGCCCCAGCACTTGGGATGAAGAAGCAGGTGGATCTCTTGAGTTCCAGGATAGCTAAGGCTACACAGAGAAACCCTGTCTTGAAAAACCAAAACAAAGCCAGGCGGTGGTGATGCACATCTTTAATCCCAGCACTCAGGTGGTGGAGGCAGGTGGATCTCTGTGAGTTCAAGGCCAGCCTGGCCTACAATAGCTAGTTCCAGGACAGGTTCCAAAGCTACACAGAGAAAACCTGTCTTGGAAAATGAAGGGGGGGGGACGATGAGGGTGAGTACATGACCTCATTAAGGAGATAATTATTCCTCCCATCTCCTTAGCTGTTTCCTGACCAGATAATTGACAGGGCCAATTGCTTTAACCTTCTGGAAAAGTCAGTAGTATGCAGTGTTTGAAGCAGTTTAGAATGTAGCATCTACACACAGGGCTCAAAGTAGATTTAGATCCTCTTCTTTTGTAAGTTTTGTTTATTTATTATCTGTATGCGTGTTTAGCTGTCATGTGTGTCTGCACTGCATTTGCTCCTGGTGCTCCAGCAGATAAGAGAGCGATGGATCCCCTAGACCTGGAGCTACAGGCAGGTGTGAGCTGCCGTATGGGTGCTGGGAAATGAACCCGGAGCCTCTGCAAAAGCAACAAGTGCTCTTAACTGCTAACCCATCTCTCTAGCTCCTGTTCTTTCCTTAAAATGTTTTTATTTCATTATTTGTTGATGTTCAGTTGATTGCTGTGTGACAGGGTTTCCCTGTGTAGACCTGACTGGCCTCCTTCTCACAGGGTTGGCCTGCCTCAGTTTCCTGCCTCCTGAGTGCTGGAATTAAAGGCTTGTGCCAAGGTACCCAACACCGTTATTTCTGTAACTTAAATATCTTTGTTTTGTATTTTTGGTTTTTTTGTTGTTGTTTTTCAAGACAGGGTTTCTCTGTGTAACAGCCATAGCTGTCCTGGAACTCGCTCTCTAGACCAGGCTGGCTGGCCTCGAACCCACAGATCCCCCTGCCTCTGCCTCCCAAGTGCTGGGATTAAAGGTGTGCGCCACCATTGCCCAGCTCCTACTACTTCTTCATAATGATATCTGAACTTTATATGAAGCGTCCTTGTGAAGCTTCCCATCACAAAGAGGTGGGGGTCTCTTCTCAATGACCTCCACCCCTGTGTATACCTGTCTAGCAACCTAACAGAGGAGCGCGGTGAAAGCTAGATCATGTCCCATGAGCAGAGGCCGAGAACTTGGGTCCCGTCTCCTGGGACTCTGTTGCAGGACCCCGATCCTCAACCCTGCCTCTTTGCTCTTGCTCCCAGGTCGTCCACACTGGCGAGAAGCCCTACTGCTGTTTGGTCTGCGAGCTCCGCTTCTCCTCTCGCTCCAGCCTGGGCCGCCACCTCAAGCGGCAGCACCGGGGCGTCCTTCCATCTCCCCTGCAGCCAAGCCCAGGCCTGCCTCCCTTGAACTCCCCCTGCTCAGTGTGTTGCAACGTGGGTCCCTGTACGGTTTGTGGAGGTGGAGGGGCTGGCGGAGGAGAGGGCTTGGAGGGAGCAGGAGCAACCAGCTGGGGACTAGCAGAGGCCGCAGCTGCCGCAGCTGCCTCGCTGCCCCCGTTTGCGTGTGGCGCCTGTGCCCGTCGCTTTGACCACGGCCGGGAGCTAGCTGCCCACTGGGCCGCGCACACTGATGTGAAGCCATTCAAGTGCCCACGCTGCGAGCGCGACTTCAACGCGCCCGCGCTGCTGGAACGCCATAAGCTTACTCACGACCTACAGGGGAGCAATGCACCCCCAACGCAGGTCTGGTCCTCGGGTGGGGGTCCAGAGGTGGCAGGAGATGGCGATGCAGTGGAGGTAAGAGATGCCCCGCCGACCTGGGACGCCGGGCTACTTCTAAGCCCCACCGGGGCAGGCATCCCCAAGCTGGAGGCACTGCTCCCCGAGGGTGAGGGTGCAGAGAATGCTCGGGCTCCGGCTGCAGCAGCCGAGGCGTCCTCGGAAGACACACTGTACCAGTGCGACTGCGGGACCTTCTTCGCGTCTGCCCCAGCCTTGGCCAGTCACCTAGAAGCCCACTCGGGCCCAGCCACCTATGGCTGCGGCCACTGCGGAGCATTGTATGCAGCGCTGGCCGCTCTGGAGGAGCATCGGCGTGCCAGCCACGGTGAGGGCAGTGGGGAGGTGGCCCCTGATGGCGAGGGCGAGCAGGCGACTGGAGGGCCGGGGCCCGGCTCCTCCAGCCGTGGCAAGAAAATCTTTGGCTGTTCAGAATGCGAGAAGTTGTTCCGTTCGCCTCGCGACCTGGAACGGCATGTTCTGGTCCACACAGGGGAGAAGCCGTTCCCGTGCCTAGAGTGTGGCAAGTTCTTCCGCCACGAGTGCTACCTCAAGCGCCACCGACTGCTGCATGGCACAGAGCGGCCCTTTCCCTGCCACATCTGTGGCAAGGGCTTCATCACACTCAGCAATCTCTCTAGGCACCTGAAGCTGCACAGGGGCATGGACTGAATAGCCAGGCCACCCCGACCTCTACAAGTCCAGAGCCAGATCATAATAAGATGAGGCCCTTGCCTGGAAAAATGGTGCCACCCAGAACCCACACAGGACCATAGTGAAGCATCCTTCAGCAAAGGGGTCCAAGGACATAATTGTTAGGGACTGAAATCTACAGAGAGACTCTTGACTTTGAGACCCCTGGAATGTGGGCATGCTCAGATCAACTGGCCTCCGCCACTGAGACCTGAGAATGAAAAACGGGTCTCCACTAGCACCTCTCAGCAGTTCACATGTGGGTACCCTCACGGTCCTATCACCCTGAGAGCCATCATTCCCAACGACCTTTATCTGGGGGATGGGGGCAACATCTTGGAATCTTCAGGATCCCCTCCAGATGACACCCACCAGCCACTCACTGGTAGCCCCAGAAAATGAGTATAGCCAGAATCTGCCTTTCCCCATTTTGCTTCCTATGCTGAAAGAGGACCAGGGTAGATGCCCCCACCTTCAGTTAACCTCCTCAGATTAGGTCTCCCTTCCTGCAGAATGGTCTGACCCTACTCATCGTCCCCCATCCTGAACACTAGTTTAGACTGGCCCAAAGTCTCCCTGCCCTGTAGGTTGGATTGACCCAGATACACATACTCCTGTGCACTTGCAATGGGCTGGTGCAGGCTGTGGCCTGACTCCACTCTCCTTAGAGTAATAGGGCAGACATTTCCTATTTCCTAGAGCACAGTCCTCTGTCCAAGGTCGTCCCAATCCTGTGACCGGGTGGAGGTGGTAGACATTGGGGTTTCCCTCCCCCTCAACTGTAGTACCTGTCAGTCTTTCCATCACTACCACCTTGTCTCTGTGTTCTAACCCCAAGAGGAAAGGGGGACTTGGCTAGGGGTTTCTCCCCCGTGAGCCTCAACCTCACCCCCTGGTCTCCCCAGTGTCTCTGGGACTCCAATAAACCTCATTCTGTCTGTCACTGCTGTCTTGTTTGCTGACTCTGGGTCTCAGGGAGGTGGGGCTCTCTCCCTCTTGGACTTAGACTATGTGCCCTAGGACCTAAGGAGATGGCGCAACAGTTAAAATGCATGCTGTTGGGACCAGAGTTCAGTTCTTAGCGCCCACATCAGGCCGCTCCTAACCACCTGTAACCGAGCTCCAGAGGCTCCAGTGTCCTCCTGTGGCCTCCTTGAGCATAGCACTCACATGCACAAACCCACATACCCACATACGGGTGCACCTCCTTTCCTTTAACCTTTAGAAGAGAACAGGTTCACTAGATACCGGTCTTTGAGGAGCAGAGTCAAGGGTCACTGCCCCTTCCTGTGGGTTTTTGAGCAGTTAATGGTTGGTAGGGTTGGGGGAGGGTGTGAAGACTCCCAAGCTCCCACCCCTCCCCTGAGCACAGGCAGTTAAAGATGGGCAGAGTGGGGGAACGACACTTTCCTCCTGTAAGTGCCCAGATAGATCCTCAAACCCTCGCAAGAGGATTTGGGCACTCCAATCCTTTTTAAGCCCTTCAGATGAGAAACAGTTTACAACTCACCTAAGCAGCCCATCTGGAAATCAAGAAACACCCCCACAGGACACATCCCTTGGAAACCAAGACATATCTTGAAGAGGTTCCAGGCCTTAGATTCTGTTTTCTGCACGGCCATACTAAGCGTTCTAAACTCCAGATCATACATTGAACAAAGCAGAAAACACTGGCCCTTCTTGAGCTTACTATATTCTACAGTGTGGGAAAAGAGGATGGTAATTTCATGTGGTAGTGAACACCTTTGCAGCAGGAAGGAAGAGCGTTGAGAACGTGGTGGCAGCTGCTTCAGGCACAGGCCTGTTACTTAGGAAGTTAAAGTCCAGTGCCAGCCTGGATGACTTAGAACCCGCCTCAGCAGTAAAAGATTGTGCTGGGGAGATAGGTTAGTTGATAAAATACTTAACTCAGCATCATGAGGGCCTGAATTTAATCTCCAGAACTCACACAAAACTTCCAGGCATGATGAAGCTAGAGAAACAGAACTAGGATCCCTGGGGTTACTGCTCCGTCAGTCTAGCTTTATCCATGGGGTGCAGCCCCACGAGAGATCCGATCTGAAAGGTCGTGGACGCATTGGTACGGATGACACCCGAGGTTGTCCTCTGGCTTTCACTCCCATACATAAATGTACACTCTGTGCACACACACACACATCAACGATTTGGGAGAAAAGATTGAAAAGAGCTTGGAATGAAGTTCAAAGGTAGAATGTCTAGAATCCCCCATGAGAGGCAGGGTGTGGCTCAGTGGTAGAGCCTCTGCCTAGAATCCCCCAGTGAGGGGCTGGGGGTGTGGCTCAGTGGTAGAGCCCCTGCCTAGAATCCCCCAGTGAGGGGCTGGGGGTGTGGCTCAGTGGTAGAGCCCCTGCCTAGAATCCCCCAGTGAGGGGCTGGGTGTGGCTCAATGGTAGAGCACTTGTCTAGTATCATGTGCAACATCCTAAATTCAGTCCCAGTAC
>NW_004949145.1:1821737-1826681 GCF_000317375.1 Microtus ochrogaster
TAGCAAGAGCTCACCATCTTACATAGGATGGCCCCAAGGACTTCTCTGCAGAGACAGCATTAGCTTGGTCCTTGAAGGGGGACTTGTTGGGGGTACGTAGATAGGAACAGTAGAAGAATGAGTTCAAGAAGGGAGGGAAGGAGGAGTGGCTCTCACATTCTCAATCACATCCCTGCACAAATGATCCTTCTGCTAGACAATATAAAGCCTCTGAGAACACTACAGTGAATGAAACAGACAATCCCAGCCATCCTAGACTTCATCTGTTTACTTCATTTATTTTTGAGACAGGGTCTCACTATGTAGCCTTGGTTGGCCTGGAACTCACTTTGTAGACCAGACTGGTTTTGAATTCATAGGAATACACCTGCCTCGGCCATCCAAATGCTGGGATTAAACACACAGGGCCTGGATAAGCCACAGAACCAGCACTGTCTTCCACTCGCCTCGCTCCATTCCTTCACCATTCCACAGCCAGAGGGCAGGAAAATGGCACACATCGTCTGCACTTAAAGCCTTGTCTTGCATCTTTGCGCTCTCCACGGTCACAGACAAATGCCCAGCTTGAGCCACCTAGCTCTAAAGTACTCGTTTCTTCTCGACTCCCTCCTATTGCCCCACACTAGATTATAAAGCCTATAATGGCTGGGCACGTTGGCACATGTCACCTGTAAGCATTTCTATTGTTGTGATATCATGACTATAGCAACTCTTCAACTCTTTTTTCTTTTTCTTTCTTTTAATTAAATTAATTAATTAATTACTAGTTTTTTGAGAAAGGATTTCTTGCTGTAACTTTGGAGCCTGTCCTGTAATTTGCTCTGTAGACCAGGTTGGCCTCGAACTCATAGAGATCTAACTGCCTCTGCCTCCCGAGTGCTGAGATTAAAGGCGTGCGCCACCACCGCCCAGCTTGACCACAGCAACTCTTATAAGGAAAACAGTTAATTGGGGTGGCTTACATTTCCAGAGGTTTAGTCCACTGTCACCGTGGTGTGACATGACAGCAAGCAGGCAGACATGGTGCAGGAGAAGGGACTGAGAGGCCCACACCTCGACCCACAGGCAACCGGAAGTGGTCTGTCTCATTGGGTGTGGTTTGAGCTCAGAGCCTGCCTTTCTCCACAGTGACACTCTTCCTCCAATAGGCCATACCTCTTCATAGCGCCACTCCCTATGGGGCCATCTTTTTAACCACCACACCCTCTCACAGGCTCACAAACATTTAAAAAAAATTATTTGTGTGTGTGTGTGTGTGTGTGTGTGTGTGTGTGTGTGTGTGTGTGTGTGTGTGTGTGTGTGTGTGTGTGTGTGTGTGTGTGTGTGTGTGTGGTGCTGGAGAGATGGTTCAAAGGTTAAAAGTACATAAGGACCCAAGTTCAGTTTCCAGCACCCACATCAAGCAGCTCACAGTCTCCTGTAATTCCAGTTCAGGGCACCAGAACTCTAGTGCACATGTAAAATTAAAAGGGATTCTATGTGACAGGGTATCATGTACCCCATGCTAGCCTCAAACTGGCTGGCTATACAGCAGATAATCCTGACTCTATTCTACCACCACCTCCCAAATGCCAAGATGACAGGCATATGCCACACGTCTGGTGGAGAGCAATTCTGCAAAACCCAGACGGCTACTTTGAAAGGTTGAATGTAGGAGGAGACTCCACGGTTGCCGATAGCGAACAGTGTCCTATGTCTTCATATGGGGCCATTCATTCATTTATTCACTAAGGTGGGTGTGGTGAGTGTACTTGTTACTGTGGATGTGTGAGCCTGTGTGTCAGGCCGCCTGTGGAGATCAGAGGTTACCGTAGGTGTCTTCCTCAACCACTCTTCACTTTATTTTTCATTACTGTCTGTGTGCTTGTGTGTGTGCATGTTTGTGCTCTTGTGTGTGTGTGTATGCGTGTGTGTGCTTGTATGTACATGTTTGTGCTCTTGTGTGTGTGTATGTGTGTGTGCTTGTATGTACATGTTTGTGCTCTTGTGTGTGCGCGTATGTGTGTGCACGTGCTTGTATGTGCATGTTTGTATGTGCATGTTTGTGCTCTTGTGTGTGCATATGTGTGTGTGCTTGTATGTACATGTCTGTGCTCTTGTGTGTGTACATGTGTGTGCATGGGCATGGAGGGCAGAGGGCAACTTTCAGAAGTTCTTTCTCTCCTACCATGTGGGTCCCAAGGGTCAAACACGGGTCGTCGGGCTAGCAGCTAGCCCTTTTACCCTGAGCCATCTCACCAGCACTGCACCGTCTTAATCGAGACAGTCCCTCTCCGCATCTGAAGCGAGTCTTTGGCTAATGAACCTCCGATATCTGCCTGCCTTTGCTCCCTACACAATATGCTGCACTAGCCTGCTTCTATAGATGCTGGGGATCCGAACTCAGGTCCTCATGCTTGCAAGCAGGTACCTTACCTGATGAACCCTTTCCTCAGTCCTGGCTGTTTGTTTGTTTTGTTTCTGTTTTACAGTGCTGAAACAGAACCAGGACCCTGAGAAAGGCACATGTTCCACCATCTTGCTGGTCCTTTGAAAACAAATTTGCTCAATCGTTCATTCACATTATAGGCTTGGTTTTTTTTGTTTGTTTGTGTTTTTTTTCTTTTGTTTTGTTTTGTTTTTTTGGTTTTTCGAGACAAGGTTTCTCTGTAGCTTTGGAGCCTGTCCCGGAACTAGCACTTGTAGACCAGGCTGGCCTCGAACTCCCAGAGATCCGCCTGCCTCTGCCTCCCAAGTGCTGGGATTAAAGGCGTGCGCCACCACCGCGTGGCTATGGGCTTTTTATCTCTGCGTCTTCATCACAAAGAAGAAAAGTTGGGAGAGAGACTCGGGGGGACAATTGACAATTTGAAAAAGTCCCATCCTGTGGGAGCAAAGTCATTCCTCAGAGCTGCTCGGCCTTAGAGGTATTCTCAATGTTGGGGCCAGAGAGATGGTTCAGCGGGTAAAGGCACCTGCTGCCCGGCCTGACCACCTGAGTTCACTGGGACCCACACTGTGAAAAGAAAGCAAGGACTCTCACAAGTTGCCCTCTGGTCTCCACGGGTGCACCATGGGAGATGCCTGCTACCCAATGAAATGAGTAAAAATGTGAACGTCAAGAGGTATTTTCTTGACTGGAGAGATGGCTTAGTGGTTAAGAGCACTGGCTGCTCTTGCAGAGGACCAGAGTTCAAGTCCCAGCACCCACATGGCAGCTAACAACCATCTATAACTTCAGTTCCAGGGGATCTGACACTCTCTTCTGGCCTCCATGGGAAACAGGCACACATGTAGTGCACACACATCCATGCAGGCAAAACACCTATATGCATTAAATGAATAAGTTTTATATTTTATTTAATATATACAACACATATGTGTATACACATACATGCATGCATACATACATACATACATACAATATTCTCCACTCAGCAGTGGAGGTCCAGAAGCAAGACTTACTCTTTCTGAGTAATATAAATTTGGTGGTACATGCTATCCCAAGTCTATACTATCAGTATTTGGGAGGCAGAGGCAGGCGTATCCAGGATAGCCCAGGCTAAGTGAGGCCCTCTGTCAAAAACAGAACCAAAAAGTCCATGTTGGAGAAACAAGGCCTGACCCTCTGGAGACAGACACTGCCCCCTGAAAACAAGATAGGCCCTGAGAGAAGGAGGCCAAGGGCAATGAGCACGTGGAAAGGTACCAGGGTTGTCACAGAGACAGGAGCCACCCATGGTTGCTTTGGGGGGTGGCTAAGGAAGCTTGGCTTCCACCCACCTCACCTCCACCACAATCCTTGCAATTCAGCAGAAGCAGTGATGAAAAAGATCGATCCAGTTCTTGAGTGGTAGCACAGACTCATAATGCCAGCCAGCACTGGGAAAGCTGAGGCAGGAGGATCCTTGTGAGTTCCAGGCAAGCCTGGGCGACAAAGCAATCCCCTATTTAAAAACAAAATGAGGGGCTGGAGAGATGGTTCAGCAGTTAAAAGCTGATCTTTCAGAGGCCATGAGTTCCATTCCCAGCAACCACATGGTGGCTCACAACCATCTCTAGTGGGATCTGATGCCACCTTCCGGCTTTAAGTTGTACAAGCAGTTATAACTCATGCATGAAATAAATAAATCTAAAAAATAAAAAAATAAAAACAAAACAAAGCCAGGCAGTGATGGCACAGGCCTTTAATACCAGCACTCGGGAGGCAGAGGCAGGCAGATCTCTGTGAATTTGGGGCCAGCCTGGTCTATAAAGCGAGTTCCAGGATAGCCGAGGATACACAGAGAAAACTTGTCTCGGAAAACAAAACAACAGCAATATTGAATAACACATGCTATTTCCAAGCACACCCATGCCCAGAGCTGGTCACCAAACCTGTCTCGGTGGGTCCCAAGTTTATAGCTGTGCAGGAGGAGGGAGAGGTGGCCTTCTGCCTCTCCAGATCATCAGTTCCTGTATGGATGCTGGGAACGGCCAAGACTCTCCTCCCCCTTCTGACTCTTCAGCACCCCACACCTCACCATTCTGATGCCCAAGTCTTGGTCCTCTTTCTTCTAAAAGAGTCTCAGGTTGGACTACTTCAGATCCACCTGCCTCCACCTCCCAAGTGCTGGGTTTGGGACGCCAAGACTGCTTTGTGCAAGCTAGAATGGCACTCTACCAATGCAGCAACATTACCTGCTCCCTTCATCCCTGTTATCTGCCTACAAATGGGTGGTACTGAGAGCAGTCCAGTATCCAGAAGGCGCTGGCTATCCCGAGTGATTCACAAATAGTCTACCGTTTGTTTGTGGTCAGTACAATATTGAAAAACAGGCCAGTTTGGCCAGATGGCTCAGCAGGTAAAGGCACTTGCTGCCAAGTCCAATGACCTAAGTTCAATCCTTGGGCCTTGGTAGAAGGAGAACTGATTCCTGCAAACAGTCCTCTGGCTTCCACACGCACACCTTAGCACACGTGCAT
>NW_004949145.1:1830875-1845731 GCF_000317375.1 Microtus ochrogaster
GGGCACCAGATCTCATTACAGATGGTTGTGAGCCACCAACCACCAAATGGTTACTGGGAATTGAACTCAGGACCTCTGGAAGAACAGCCAGTGCTCTTAACTTCTGAGCCATCTCTCCTGCCCTAAAGGGCCATCTTAGATACTACATACCACGCATACGTCTCAAGCAATGTCTGAGGCAAGGAAAACCTCACAGAAGTAAGTCCAAAGGAAGGACAGAAATCCCAGGCAGAGTAAAGAGGGTGGGTAGTGTCTCTCAAAGGAAGCAGGAGGCCAGAAATTAAGTGAGAGAATGTTGAGCCTGGTTGTGCTTGCCTTTATAATCCCAGCATTCTGGCCACTGAGAAGGAGGATCACAAGTTTTGAGGTCAACCTGAGCTATATAGCTATGCTTAGCTCTCCCCGACCCCCACCTGTCTCCTTCCAGCGCCAGAAATTAGGCAAGGGGCAACAGACCTTTATAGGGGTACATGGAGTTTGAGGGCTAAAGGGGGAAAGGCTGTTTTTTTAATTTCTGAGCATGAAGAGGAACCTCTGGAGGTGTTCAGCTCAAAAATGAGGTGTAGCTGAACCAGCAAGACCTCTAGCAAATAAAGATGCTTGCTGCCAAGATCGATCCAAGCTCCATTTCCAGAACCCTCAGGTTGTCCTCTGGTGTCCGCCAGCAGGCACACACTGGTTTGTTTGTTTGTTTGTTTAAGTGAGGAGTTGTAATTTGTGGGGCTGGAGTCTAAGCTGAAAGCAGAGGACCCGGTGAGAAACGTAGCGTCCCTTAATCAGTGCCTCCCCAAGTAGGGGGGCCCTTCCCAGGCTGGGTCCCAGTGGCCCAGTCACCTCTCACCTGGAGCAGGGCGGTGCTACCACCTCACCCTCTCCGCCCCCCTCCCGCCCCCGCCCCCGCCTTTGTCTCCCTCGTCCGGCCTTCCTCCACGCGGTCCCACAGTCCCACGGTCCCACGGGAATGTCTCTGAAATGCTAATCGGATCATATGACTCTCCTGCTTAAAACTTTCTCAATGGCTCCTCAGTGCTCTCCAAATAATCCCAAGTCCAGCCGGGACCGGGAGCCCGCCACAGTCCTTGAATCAGGTTCAGGTTTCTCTCTGACAGCTCCGACCGCGTGGATGGCCACTTCAGACCCCACCCCAAGTAACAAGCCCCTTGTTCTCTTCTGTTTGAAATTCTTCCTGTTTACCCACTTCTAACTTTGTTTCTTTTCTTTTTTCCCCTAAATCCTCCTCGTTATCGTAGTTTGCTCATTTGTTTGTTTGAGGCTAGGGCTGGAGCGGTCAAGTCTGACCTTGACCTCCTTACGTCATCACTTCACGGAATCTCCATTGCGCAGTCTCACAGTCTCCACAGGCTAAGTTTGGGACTGCAGGCCTGACTCACCTTGTCTTTTCTTTCTTTCTTTCATCATCTTCTTCCTTTTTCTCCTCCTCCTTCCTATCTCCCTCCCCGCCTAAAAATATTTTTATTTTATGTGTTTTGCCTACCTGTATGCTTGTGCTCCCCGCCCCATGCATGCTTGGTGCGGCGGAAGTCAGAAGCGAGTGCTAGGTCCCCTTGGAACTGGAGGTTATAGAGGGACTGTAATCTGCTGTGTGGGTGCTGAGAACACAGTCCAGGTCCTCAGCAAGAGCAGCAGGTACTTTTAGCCACTGGGCCATCTTGCCAATCCCCAAGCCACTGATACAAGCAAACACAGAGACTTATTACAGACAGCTCTTGGGGTGTTCTTCTTCGTATGACCACTTGGAGAAGCTCCACATTTCCACACAGTAAGCTTCTTGCTCTCTTTTTTACCCCAAGACATACAATATATCACAGGGTCATGATTTTATTTCTCAGATATTTTACTGAGATTTTCAGCCATCCGTAGTGATGTTCAAGACTGCGGTAGGAGGCCTGGTGGTGATGGCACACACCTTTAATCCCAGCACTCAGGAGACAGAGGCAGGTGGATCTCTGTGAGTTCGAGGGCAGCCTGGTCTACAAGAGCTAGGTCCAGGACAGTCTCCAAAGTAACACAGAGAAACCCTGTCTCAAAAACCCAAAACCAAACCAAACCAAAACAAAACTGCAGTAGGGGTCTGAAGAGATGGCTCAGTCAGTACAGGCACCTGTACCCAAGCCTGACGACCCAAGTCAGATCCCAGTACCCACATCATAGGAGAGAACTGACCCCTGAAAGCTGCCCTCTGACCTCCACACATGCACCATGGTGTGTGTGCACCCACACACATAAATAATAAATGTATTAAAATGAACTGCATATGATTCTATCTATTTGTAAGTGTGTATGTGTGTCTGTGCACACACTCTCAGAAGACAGGAGAGAGCATTGGAGCTGAAGTTACAGGGGATTGCATGGCCCTTGACTTGAGTGCTGCGCACCAAAGCTCTGGTCTTTTGGAACAGCAACAAACACTCTTAACCACTGAGTCATCTTCTCAGCTCCATACACGTGTGTGTGTGTGTGTGTGTGTGTGTGTGTGTGTGTGTGTGTGTGCAGGTGTGGAGGTCAGAAGCCAACCCACGGGAATCAATTCTCTCTTTCCATTCTGTGGGTCCTTGACAACCAACTCAGGTCACCAGTCATAAGGCAGGTACCTTTACACGAGCCATCTTGCCTGCCTCAAATATCTACATACAAATTAAAACCAAAACAAAATGTAGCAATGAACTTGGCACAAAAATAATATTGCATATTTCTGGTCTCCGAAGGGTAAATTCCTGGAATTGCTAGGCTGTTAAAGTTCTCCAAACTTCTCACCTCAGAGGTGTACAAAAGGAACTGTTTACCCACACTCTTGCCAACAATGTTTGGCATGAATTTAACCCTAAAAAAATAGCACTGCAACACAGGGAGATTCCTGCAACGGGCCTTTTCCCAATCGCGTATCTTTGAGAGCTGTGGCTATGTTGGTCCCATCTAACAGGCTGAGGCATTGAACCTCCAGGTTCAGTGAAACACGATTGCCAAGAAAGACTAGAGGAATGACATTCACTCCCATTGAAAGACACTTTCCCGAATCAGAGCTCTTCCCTGTCACGCCCCTGGTGACTGATTCTGATCTGCCACCTTGCATCAGACTATGAATTTTTACTCCATCGATCCAGCACCAAGGACAGAGTCAGCCCACAGTAGGTGCTCTGATAAAACCCGTTGGGTTGCGCTCCAGGGGCTTACCATAAAAGGGGAAACTGAGGCTCAGAGAAGAGAGAATTGGTTGCCCAGGCAACCAAGGGAAAGCGGGAGTCAGGCTCCATTATAGAGTGCGGGTACACTCTCAAGCTTGTATCTCTTCACTGCTTCGTTCATCTCCATCTCTGCCTCCTCCAACCCTCCTTCAGACCCAGAAGCCCAGCACAGTGCCTGGCACCGGCAGGGCTTGATAAATGCCTGTTTGTTGAAAGAATGAATGAATATGTGTTATCTGTTGGGAAATGGAGGAGGGGTGGTAAGCTGGATCCACAGTCCCAGGCTTGCAGCCCCCTCTTCCCTCGGAGGGTCTAAAAGACAGGCCTTCAGCCCCTTCCCCTCCCGGGATTCAGGAGCCGCATCGCCCTCCCTCTCTGCCCCCCAAGGTCCCTGGTCCTCCGCTTCCGGCTTCTCAGCCAGTCTTTGCTCTTCTAGCCTCGGATCAAACACCGGGTTTCCGGGGGGAAGGCTTAGGCTGTAACACCGAGCCCAGCCTCCTCCTCCACCTCCCCCCCACGCTCAGCCTCCTCCCTCCCCGCCACCACCGTTCGCGATCGCCCGGCAGCAGGGAAGGAAGAAAGGAGCGCAGGAGGCGGAGGTAAGACCGGCGCTCAGAGACTGGGGCAAGCGCCGGGCCCTGGGGGAGCAATCCCCAAGGCCTCGACCCGCCATCCCAGTTCTGCAGATCATACCTTCCCGGAACAGATAGCCCCCTCTTGGACCTAGGGCCCCCGACAGTCTGCAGGCTCCACGCCCTCCCCGGACACCACGCCCGGCCAGGGGACTGGCCACAGCCATCTCTTCCCTGGAGATTTTCTGCAGACCACCTCCCAGCCCCCTCCTCTCCCTTGTCTTGTGAGTCAGGTCCCCCTACTCAGCTCCTTCCTTCACCCAGAATCAGGGGCTGCGTCTAAGTCTAGTTTGCCTAACCTGTTCTGTCTGAAACCCGGGACTCCTAGCCTTCAGTCTGCCTGCCTGAGACCCAGGGATCCAGGACTCAGCACTCCTTCAAGCCCAGGAGTGCAGACCCCAGCCTCTTCCCTCAGACCCAGGAGTGCAGACCCAGCCCTCCTCCCTCAGACCCAGGAGTGCAGACCCCAGCCCTCCTCCCTCAGACCCAGGAGCTTAAAGCTTTGCTACTCCCTGGTCCTTCCCAGCCCCTGACTTCTGGGAACACACTCCATTTCCAGGTCCTCTGGACTGAATCCCACCCCACTTGGGCCCCAAGGGTGGGCTGGTTCCCAATCCCACTGAGAATATTCAAGCCCCCGGGCCCTGGAGCAAAAGCAGTTGGCTGACGTTGTCTCCCTGTGTCTCCTGTGTATTGTTCTGTCTTGTCTGTCCCCACCTCTGATCTCCGTGATCTCTCTGTCTCCATCTCCTACCCTTCCATTTCTCCTGGACTTTGTCGCTCTTTCCTACTTCTTCACAACTCTCTCCTCTCTTTTATTGTCTCCGCCCCCTCCTGCCTCCCCTGCCTCCCACCCCTCTCCTCTTCTGGACCGAGGATCTACCCTCCTCTATCTCTCCTCTTCTCTTCACCACACCCCACATCCTTCATCTCTTCTCCCCGCCCCTGCCTCTCCCACTTTCCCCCTACAGGCATGGATCCACAGCCCCCTCCACCTGCCCAAGGCAGTCCACCTCACCGTGGCCGAGGCCGAGGCCGAGGCCGTGGCCGTGGTCGAGGCCGTGGTCGTGGCAGAGGGGGTACTGGAGCCCCTCGGGCACCTCTGCCCTGCCCCACCTGTGGTCGTCTCTTCCGCTTCCCTTACTACCTGTCTCGACACCGGCTGAGCCACTCGGGCCTCCGGCCCCACGCCTGCCCCCTGTGCCCCAAGGCTTTCCGCAGGCCTGCCCACCTCTCCCGCCACCTTCGTGGCCATGGGCCCCAGCCCCCTCTGCGCTGCGCTGCTTGTCCACGCACCTTCCCGGAGCCGGCCCAGCTCAGGCGCCACCTGGCCCAGGAGCACGCAGGTGGCGAGGTGGATCTGTCCACGCAGAGGGCAGTGAAGGAGGAGCCCGAGTCCAGTTGGGTTCCACAGGACGAGGGCGTGGAGCAGCCCTCCGCAGCCGTGGCCGGGGTTGCGGAGGAGGCGGCAACAATGTGGCCCGAGACGTGGCCCGCCGGGGACCCGGCCCCTATTGCTGCCCCCACGAATACCGATCCTCGGGAATCAGAGGCAGAGGAGACCGAGGCCGGGGCAGCGGAGCTAAGGGCAGAGTTGGCACTGGCCGCGGGGCGACAGGAGGAGAAACAGGTCCTCCTTCAGGCCGACTGGACGCTGCTGTGTCTCCGCTGTCGCGAAGCCTTCGCCACGAAAGGGGAGCTCAAAGCGCACCCGTGTTTGCGCCCAGAGGGCGAGCAGGAGGGCGAAGGGGGACCCCCGCCCCGCCCCAAGCGACACCAGTGTTCCATTTGCCTCAAGGCTTTCGCCAGGCCCTGGTCCCTGTCGCGCCACCGGCTAGTCCACTCCACCGATCGGCCTTTTGTGTGTCCAGACTGCGGCCTGGCTTTCCGCCTGGCCTCCTACCTCCGTCAGCATCGCCGCGTCCACGGCCCTCTCAGCCTGCTGGCCCCACTGCCTGGGACCGGCAAGAAGGACGACAAGTCCTCAGGTGGACGGAACTCAGGGAAAGGGCCTGAGGGGAGCGAAACGGCCGAATGTGGGGGTGCATCGGAAGGGGGTGAAGGAGGGCAGAATGGAGGAGATGCCACCCCAGCCCGGCCCCCGGCGGGGGAGCCACGCTTCTGGTGTCCTGAGTGTGGCAAAGGTTTTCGACGCCGGGCACACCTGCGCCAACACGGGGTCACCCACTCTGGGGCACGCCCTTTCCAGTGCGTGCGCTGCCAGCGGGAGTTCAAGCGACTGGCAGACCTGGCCCGCCATGCGCAAGTCCACGCTGGGGGTCCCGCCCCGCATCCGTGCCCTCGATGCCCACGACGCTTCTCCCGCGCCTATAGCCTACTGCGCCACCAGCGCTGCCACCGCGCAGAGCTGGAACGGGCGGAGCTGGAGAGGGTCGCTGCACTGCAGGCGTTCCAGTCCCAGGCCACACAGTCGCCCCAAACTCCACCGCTTAAGCAGGAGGCAGAAGGGCTCCCTTTGTCCATCGCTCACATCAAGGAAGAGCCGCCCTCACCTGGTACCCCACCTCAGTCCCCGCCGGCTCCCCCTGTCTTTCTCAGCGCCTCCTGTTTTGACAGCCAAGACCATTCAGCCTTCGAGATGGAGGATGAGGAGGTGGACAGCAAGGCCCACCTACAGGGATTGGGGGGCTTGGCCTCCTGACCTTCACATCCACCCTCCGCCCCTCCAGTTGACCTCTGGGTTTGCAGTAAGGAAGACGGAAGTTGAAAGAGAGATACCTCCTCTGCCTACCCCTGAGCCCTGGGTAATTCACCTTCCCTTTTACCTACCCCTAGACCCCGATGCTGGTTAGGAAACACTCACCCCAACACGTGTCTTAAGTAAAGGTAGGACAAGGCGGAGGGCACTTGGCCAGAAGGATAGAGACTGGTGGGTTGGCCTCAGCCTGCCCGTCCCCCACTATAAACACTGGACATCATCGCCTATTTTGAACTGCCAGACCCTGGGGGTTCCCAGGGAGAAAGGTCTGCCCCCTTTCCTCTGTCTTTGTGAATAAATGTGAGTTCGTGCAACCCACGAGTGAGGCTGTCTGTGGAGGTGGGGGTTGGGTGAGTCAGGATTTGCCCACACTTGGGTTCAGAACAAGGGTGATTACACATCGCCTCCAAGGAGGGTGTTTGATAGTGAAGAAGCAAGAAGTCCGTGGACCCTGGATTAGGAAGAAAGCTGAGTGCTGAGACAGAACGCCCTCAGGAATCCCGTGTGCAGTTCCGTAAATCAGCATGGTATGCGCTGTTTTCCCATCTTCGGGGCATGTTCTAGGCACAGAATTACTACTTCGTATCTGAAAAGGCACTAGGTGTTTCCCAAAGTTCCTGTTACAATCGTGAAGGTGCCAATAGTCTCTCTCCATTTTCCTGAGGAAACCCAAGAGCCAGATATGATCTAAGTTGGGTGCAATCCTGGCGTTTTGAGGGTGGAGGTAGTCAAAACAAACCTGCGACTTAGCCAAGGTCACACTGCAACAAGAGGCATAGCCAGATGTGGCCCCGGACACTGTGGCTCTGTAGCCCACGCTCTTAGCCCTTATCCAGTGGTTCATTCATGCTGGGGTGTCTCACGGAACCCCTACATTGTGCAGGGTGTTGTCCCGGGTGCTCTTCATTCTTCTGTTAATGAAACACATAGCCCTTTCTCAATGTCTGACTTCCATCCTAGCGGGAGGACAGGGACACAGACATGAGACAATTGAGTAATTGTAAAGCATCTTAGGGGTCAGTGAGGTGACTCAGTGGGTAAAGGCCCTGGCAGCTGAGCCTGAGGACCCAAATGATGGGAGGACGGACCTGACTCCTACAAGTTGTCCTCTGACCTCTACACGCTAACCAGGGTGTGTGCATGCACATACACACACACATACACACACACACACACACACACACACTCACAAAATGAATGTAAAAATCATCTTATTAGAGAGATGGAGAGAGATGATACAGGACCAGGAGGGGAGGCAGCACAGACCTGTAGACGGATCAAGCAAGTCACAGCAGTCACTGGGGATGCATCTTAGAAGGAAAGCAGAGCTGTACAAAGGTTCTGGGGTACAGCTGTGGCTGACGAGGTCAAGGAGCAAGGAGGCCAACTTGGCTACAGAGGGGAAAATGTGAAGAGACCGGGGTGGAGGCTGAAGAGATGGATCAGTGGTTGAGAGAACTTGTGGATTTTACAACGGACCCTAGTTCAGTTCCCAGTGCCCACACGGCAGCTCACAACCACCCATAACTCCAGTTCCAGGGGATACAATGACTTCTTCTGACCTCCACAGGCACCAGACACATGTGGTACACATACATACACGCAGACAAAGCACATAGATATAAATAAATCTAAAAACCAAAGGGGTGGGAGGAAGGGAAGGCAGGAGGCAAAATCTGGGAGGTGATGGGAGGATTAATATGGACACTTGCAAATCTTTTAACTAACGTGAAATAGAGGTTGTGGAATGCTTCATGCAGAAGCCAGAAGGATATGGCTTTCTTCTTTCTGTTTACCATGGTTTTGTGAATAAAATTAAACAAATAGAAAATTGAAAGAATGTATGTTAGTATCCTGGAGTCCAAAATTAGTATTTTTCCATGCTTGCCTCTGAGTAAATCAATCCATTGTTCCATATATTCATCATATCTATCCGTAACTATCCACCCATCATGCAGTCATTTTTCCACCCATGTGTTCATTAACCATCAGTCATCACCTATTCTTCAGTTACCCACTCATTCAGACATCTCTTGGTTGCCCATTGACACCTGTGTCTCACCCAGCCAGCAATCCAGCCATCATCCACCATCCATCCATAATCTACCCATCATTCACTCATCTGTCAATCTATCATCTGTCTTACCTATCCATTTGTGATGGCTATTCTTTTCTTTTCTTCTTTTGTTTTTGTTTTTCGAGTTCGAGACCGGGTTTCTCTGTGTAACAGCCCTAGCTGTCTGGGAACTAGCTCTTATAGACCAGGCTGGCTTTGAACTCACAGTGATCCGCTTGAACCTGCCTCCCAAGTGCTGGGATTAAAGGTGTGCGCTACCACCACCCAGCTGTGATGGCTATTCTTGCATTGATCATCTATCCATCCGTCATCCTTTATTCATGCTTCCGTCATCATCTATTGACATCATCCATCCACCACTCACCTCTCCGTTTGTAATGGCTGTTCTTGCATTCATCATTCATCCATCCCCTCACCATCTTCATCCCTCCGCCATTTATTGACATCCATCTATTACCCATTCATTTTCCCTAAACCCATTATCTAGTCATGGTTCCCCATCTGTTATCCGTTTATCCATCCATTCCTTTCCCGTCCCTTTGCATCTATCCATCATCCCTCATCTGTCTAACATCATCCACCCACCATACTTTTTAAAACTGTATTTTAGAGCAATTTGAAACTGTGGACATTTGACTCAGAATAGTCCCCCTAACTCATCGATTTAAATACTTGGCCCCCGGTTGGTGGAACTGTTTGGGAAGAATCAGGAGATGATGTGACCTTGTTGAAGGAGTTGTGTCACTGGGAGTGGACTTTGAAGTCTCAAAAGCCCACACCATTCTCGGTGTAGATTAAGTTGTAGGCTCTTGATTGACTCCTGCTCCCACACTATGCCTGCCTGCTGCCATGCTCCCCTCCATGATGGTCACGGACTCCAACTCTCTGAAACTGTAAGCCCCAAGTCAACGCTTTCTTCTATAAGTTGCCTTGATCATGGTGTCATATCTTTTCAATTTTTTTTTTGGTTTTTCGAGACAAGGTTTCTCTGTGGCTTTGGAGCCTGTCCTGGAACTAGCTCTGTAGACCAGGCTGGTCTCGAACTCACAGAGATCCGCCTGCCTCTGCCTCCCGAGTGCTGGGATTAAAGGCATGCGCCACCATTGCCCGGCTATCTTTTCAATTTTTTACATTTATTTATTTACATATAGTGTGTGTGTGTGTGTGAGTGAGTGACTGTGTGTGTGCAAGTATGCCCATGTATATGGGCATGTGTGCCTCAGCATGGTGTGGAGGTCAGAGGACAACTTACAGCAGTTAATTTTCTCTTTCACCCTTGGGAGCCTCTGAGGTTGACCTCAGATAGCCAGGCTTGGCTGCAAGTGTCTTTATGGCTGAGCCATTTTACTGTCCCAAACTCAACTCCTTTAGACCTAGAGCCCAGACCAGCATCCTACTGCTGAGGGACATCTCCAGCCCTCTGCTGCTGGATTCTAAACCAAAACTCTACCATTGAGCTGTATCCTCACCTCTCACTTTAAAACAATATTTACCTTATTTTTATTGTGTGTATATGTGGCTGTGTGTGAGCATGTGAATGTGGTTACCCAAGGGGGCCAAGAGAGAGCGCTGAATCCCCTGAAACTGGAGTGACAGGTGGCTGTGCCCCCTCTTTGTCTCTCTGTCTCTGTTTCCAGTTTTTTCTCCATCTCTGTTTCTCTCTTTACCACCCAATTTTTGTATCTCTTTCTCCTTCCCCTCCCCTCTCTTCCTCTTCTCTGTCTCTCTTTCCTGTCTCCTTATCTCTATTAACTCCCATTTTCTGCAAGAGCAACAAGTGTTCTTAACCACTAAGACATCTCTATAGACTCTTTTCATTATTTATTTTGAGACAGAATCTCTAACTTGCCCAGACTGGCCTTGAACTTTGGACCAAGTCTTCCCCCCAAGGCCTAGCCTATACTCTTTATTTTGCTTTCTTTGATGACAAAGTCTCATATAACCAAGGCTAGGCTTGAATTCCTCAACCTCAGCCTCTGCCTCCCAATCTGAGATTACAGGCACATGCCTCCTCACCAGGATTTTATTTTGTTTTTGTACTGTTGTCTTTCAGTCAAGGTCTTTCCATGTAGCCCAGGTTGGTCTCCAATTCCATCCTCCTACTTCAGCCACCTGAATACTAGGCTCACACACAGCACCAACCATGGTGGCCTAGCTTCTAGTCTCCTTAAACAAATCACTAAACAAGTGCATGCTGAGAAGAAAGGAGTGGCAAGTGAGTTCCTGGCAGAGAAGGACGTTTCTAGAACAATCCTTTGTCTCTTGGTAGAAGGAAGTGCTATCCCTCTGTCCCATGTCCTGGTTTAGTTATTCATTTGATCATTTCTGTGCATCAAGCTGCCTTGAGGACACATTTTATAGGTTGAGAGATGTGTTTTATAGATAGGGTGATTTGTTATAGATTGAATAACGTCAGTCCAGCTCCACGTTATTTATTTCATTGGAGCTTACTTGTTGTGATGCAGGTGCACACAGGAAGATAGACCACAGTGATCCAGACCCGCACACTTCTCTCCAGGGAAGCAGAGGCTGCAGGAAGAGTAACTTGCCGAGAGCAGTGCCTCTTCCCGACTGGCTCTGGAATGCGACTGGGCAGCGCCCCCAGCTTCCCCAAGCCTTATCTGCCACCGCCCACACGGTGCCAGGCAGGGAACCGACTGGGCAAAAATCTGCCGGCATCCTCGGCTCCCACCCGGCACTGTATGGAGGAGAAGGGAAATCAGCGTGGAAGCAGGAGGGGAGGTGAGGAGAAGAAGTGGGCACAGACTAGGTGAGAGAGGGAAGAGATGAGAGACAAAGAGAGAGACAGATATGGAGGAAGAGAGAGAAAGTGAGAGGCAGGCAGGCAGGCAGACAGACAGACAGAGACACAGAGAGATGGAAAGATGAGGAGAAAGCTGGGAAGAGATAGAGGTGGAGAGAGGGATAGAGACTCAGAGAGAGACACACGGGAGGATGGGGAAATATGAAGGAGACAGTACAGTGGGAGAGGAAAGAGAGGGGGAGACGATGTGTCCAGGTTGTTAGCGCTAAGCCGGCAGACCCAGCTGCTTTCCTGGGTCACTGCCATGCAAGCTTCCAGGGACAGGGACCTCACCTTGCCTGTCTCCCTGCTTCTGTCCATTTCTGGTACAGCCCAGCTCTCACCTCTCCTAGGTTTGATGGGCAGTTTTCTGCCTGGAGTGGTCCTACCGTTCCCTCAGGCCTTCCTGTAAATGCTAAATGCTCTCACTCCCACCTAAGATCCACCCCTGCCCTCTGCTGTTGCCCCATGTGACAGGAACATAAGCAGATCCCCAGGATCTCTGAATTCATTTATTCCATCTGATGCTATCCCAGGTGCAGTGGGAGGGGGACCTGGCAGGCAACACTAACCAGCATCCCTGAAGCCCAGGGAGATGGCTGTCAGTAGGCCTGGCCTGGTCAAATGAATTCCTAGAAGGAACCAGGCTCTTCCTGAGGCCAGAGGATGATTTCACCCGTGGGAGGCTCTTTGCTGTTGACCTTGAAAGTGTACATACTATGCCACATAGCAAGGAACTCAGATGGCCTCTGAAACTGAACACAGTTTCATCCCATAGCCAGCGAGGTACCAGGACACTAAAACCTCAGTCCTAGGGCCACATGGAATTGGGTACCACCTCAGTCTGAATACACTTGGAGCAGGACCCAGTCCAGTCCAATTTGGAAGCTTACAGATGTCTCGGATTCTTGACCCACAGAAAGAGCAAGCTCCCTCTTGGGTGCTTCGGGGTAGAGCCTAGAAAATGAATAGTCTTCTGAGCAAACGTGCTAGGCCCGCCCATTCCGTGCATCTTTCTCATCTCCCTGTTGCTGTCTCTCCCCGCCAGTGTTTCTGCTTCTTTGTCTCTGCCTCCCTCTCTGCCCTCTCCCCGTGTCTCTCTTTGCACCTATAAGTCTCTGTCTCTCTCCATTTCTCCGTGTCTTTCCCTATCTGTCTCTCTCTCACTATCTGTTTCTGTGCCTCTCTTTGTCTCTCTGTCACCATCTCTGCCCCCCTTCTCTCTCTCTCTACAGCACATACCATCATCTCCACCACATCCTGTTAGGGGTTTGGTGTCATCCACATAACTTATTGCCAGCATTATTAAGTTGTCACCTTACCAAGGTAAAAGTAGAAATTCTTTCTCTTTAATTCCAGTCTGTCCACTTGTTCCTTTTCTAAAGCCGTTGTGACAAAGCATAAGTAGGGCTCAAAACTACAGAGATTAAACATTGCACTGTTGGACTGGAGAGATTGCTCAGAGGTTAAGAGAGCTGGCTGCTCTTCCAGAGGTTCTGAGTTCAATTCCCAGCAACCATACGGTGGCTCGCAACCATTTATAATGAGATCTGGTGCCCTCTTCTGGCCTGCAGACATATATGCAGACAGAACACTGTATACATAACAAATAAATCTTTAAAAGCAAAAAAAAAAAAATCATTGCGCTGTCCAGTGCAATGGGTATAGACATCTGAGCTCACGACTCAGACCGTTGAACCCACACAAGGTCTTTTCCATTGCCTTTCCATGGAAACCTTCAGGGTCCCTTCAGCCCCTGCCTTCATGGACACACAGCATCTGTACCTTTTTGTCTACACGCAACTGTCAGGACAGTTGTCCTTTTGATGAAGGATCCATCGTAGTTTTGTTTCCTGCTGTTGTGATGAAACACCCTGAGTAAACCAACCTCATGGAGGAAAGTTTGGCTCACAATTCCTGATTACAGTCCATCATTGCAGGGCAGGCCAGGGAGCAAAAACTTGAAGCAACTGATCACAGTTTATCCACGGTCAAGAGCCGAGTGGTGAATGAATGCTAGTGCGCTTGTATTCACTTCCCTCTCTCTGCTCTTATACAATCCTCTATCCCCTGCCCAGGGGATGGAACCACCCACAGTGGGCAGGTCTTCTCACCTCAATGAAAACAAGCAAGACAATCTATGCCAGGTGGTGGTGGCACATGCCTTTAATCCCACCACTCGGGAAGCAGAGGTAGGCAGGTCTATAGAGCTAGTTCCAGGACAGGTTCCAAAGCTACAGAGAAACCCTGACTCAAAAAACAAAACAAAAAATAATCTTTCACAGAAATGCCCACAGGCCCACCTCGTTTCCCCAGAAGATCCCAGACTATGTCAAACTGAGCAAATGAAGCAGGATTCCACCCTGGTGGGATGGAAGTCCATTCAACACTGGAGTTCCCTCCACAGGTAAAAGAGAAGGGTACTGCAGGTCCCATTTGTAAATAACATGTTCTGAGATGCTAAGAACTAGGACTTCAATGCTTTTCTTCTTTTCTCTCAGTGTGTGTGTGTGTGTGTGTGTGTGTGTGAGAGAGAGAGAGAGAGAGAGAGAGAAAGAGAGAGAGAGAGAGAGAGAGAGATGTGTATTCATGTGTGCTTGGAAACCTGAGGACAACCTCAATTGTCATAGCTCAGGTGTCACCACCTTTTTTTCTTTTTTGAGACAAGGTCTCTTGTTGGCCTTGAGCTCATCTATAGTTGAGGATGATCTCAACTCTGAATCCTCCTGCCTCCACCTTCCAAGAGCTGGGATTATAGCTATGCCTCATCACGCCTACAAGATGCCATGGAGATGGGCTCCAGGTGGGCCTTCAGCTCCTGGTCGTCCAGCTTCTTCCTCCTTCCTGGGATGACATGTGGGTGTCACCAAACCCAGCCATAGGTGTGTCTTTACAGGAAATGATTCAGGCCACCGCGTCCCTCCATCCACGTGGACCATCTGCTACTGTGCCAGCTAGTGTGTCTGGAAGGCCTGTGAGATGGTTCTAAAGGTAAAGGCACCTGCCACAGATCCTGATGATATGAGTTTGACCCCCAGGATCCAGACAGTAGAAGGAGAGAACAAACTCCTGCCAGCCATCCTCTGACTTCCACCCGTAGGCTGCGGCAGGCACAAATAATGGTTTTAAAAGACTGTGTCTGGAACAGAGTGGGTACGGTTATCTGAATGGCTAGTTCTCTGGGCTTCATCCTCACCTGTTGAGTGGAATCAAACCCACTCTCCCTCCTGTGTTCTCCCCGTTGGTTCCACTGGTCCTCTCTGGGTCCTGGAGACCACGTGTGATTCACTGTGTCCTCCCCCCTTCTCTCTGGGCCCTGGAGACCATGTGTGGTTCACCGTGTCCTCCCCCCTTCTCTCTGGGCCCTGGAGACCACGTGTGGTTCATCGTGTCCTCAGCATCAGACACATAGTAAACTGATA
>NW_004949145.1:1846428-1847692 GCF_000317375.1 Microtus ochrogaster
TGAGCCACCATGTGGTTGCTGGGAATTGAACTCAGGACCTCTGGAAGAGCAGTCAGTGCTCCCAACCTCTGAGCCATCTCTCCAGCCCCCTAATTTTATTTTAAAAAAAGAAAATCACAGGTCAAAAAAAAGATGAAATTGATCACCACTGAAAATAGTTTTTACCAATTTTATTTATTTATTGTATGTAGGTGTGTGTGTCATGGTACAGGTAGAGGTCAGAGAACAACTTGCAAGAGTCATTTTTCTTCTCCCATCACGTGGGACCTGGGGTTTGAACGCGGGTCTACTTGATGGCAAGCACCTTGACCACTGAACCATCTTGCTAGTCCTGAAGATAACATTTTTATATGGGGGGGGGGTTAAAACTTTGAAATAAAGCCAGGTGGTGGTGGCACACACCTTTAATCCCAGCACTCATAAGGAAGTGGCTGGTGGATCTCTGTGTGTTCAAGGCCAGACTGGTCTACAGAGTGAGTTCCAGGACAGGCTCCAAAAACTACACAGAGAAACCCTGCTTCAAAAAACCATAAACAAAGAGAGAGAGAGAGAGAGAGAGAGAGAGAGAGAGAGAGAGAGAGAGAGAGAGAGAGAGAGAATAAAGCTGGAGGGGTGAGTGCCACAGTTAGAATTCTGTTCACTCGATAAAGCTGGAATCTGTAAGGTATTTTCTGGATTAATGCTGCATGTAGGAGGGCCCAAGTTGCTGTGGTACCACCCCTGGGCAAGTGATCCTGGGCTGTGTAAGAAAGCAGGCTGAGCAAGCTGGTAGACAACGCATTTCCATGGCCTCTGCTTCAGGCCCTCCCTCCAAACTCCTGCCGTGAGTTTCTACATTGGCTTCATCTAGTAGACTGTGACTTGAGACATGTAAGCCAAATAAACGCTTTCCTCCCCAAGCTGGTTTGGCCATGGTCTTTATCACAGAAGTAGAAAGTAAACCAGGCGAATGGCTGAGCTGAAAAGGTGCTCCTGGAGCAGTCTGGAGCAGTCCTGGAGAGCTGAGTTCAAGCCATGGGACCCACATGGTGGAGGAGAGAACTGACTCCCTCAGACCTATACATGCTGCCTCCTCACGCATACACACAATAAAAAATGAATCAAAATCAATTAGTGAAAGACTAAATGTTTAATATGGTCAGTGGCTTCCCACAGGCCCTTTTCATTAGAGTCTGTCACTACGGTGTGAACTGAACCAATAACCATTGCTACAGTCACATCTAGAATGTTCTCGGACACAAAAGAAGTACTAAATCTCTTAGCT
>NW_004949145.1:1848122-1858214 GCF_000317375.1 Microtus ochrogaster
AAGAGCAACACATATTCTTTCTTTATTTGAGATTTATTTATTTATTATGTATACCGTGTTCTCCTGAATGTCTGCCTGGAGGCTAGAAGTGGGCAGCGGATCTCATTACAGATGGTTGTGAGCCACCATGGATTGCTGGGAACTGAACTCAGGACCTCTGGAAGAGCAGTCAGTGCTCTTAACCTCTGAGCCATCTCTCCAGGCCCACAACATGTAGTCTTAATTTCTGGGCCATCTCTTCAGCTCATGCCTCATTTTTTTAATTCTGGGATTGAACCCAGGGCTTCACATATCCTGAGCAAGCACTCTACCAAGTGAGCTACAGTCCCAGCCCTGTCTCTGTAGTCTTGTTACTGTTTGTTGTTTGTTGTTTGTTTGTTTATTTGTTTGCTATGATCTTGCCCAGTAGTCCAGGTTGGCCTTAACACGTCAAGTACTCAAGTACACCAGACTGGCCTTGAGCTGCAGAACTTCCTATCTCAACCTCCTGAATGCTGAGGTAGTGGATGGACCCCATCGCCCAGTCTGTTTCCTCTCCCTGTAGAGCGCCTGTGTGTAGATCTCCCTGAGGGCTGTTTGCTGGCTTTGTCTCAGCTGTATCCCAGAATTCCCCGCACCACTCAATAGCAGTAGGGTGGGTGTTCGGTAGCTGTTTAATCTTGTCTGATAAGAACCCAGTCCCTGCTGCGGTGACCTCGCACCCTGCTCCTGTTTGTCACACGGTTTCTGCTCAACATCTCTTCCTCCCTTCATCTTCTCCCATCAGGACTGTTGAGAGCTACTCTAGGCTTGACTTTGCCACCTCTGTTCGATCAAGTACACTTGGTTTCGTAATCACCAGCAGTCCTGTCTACATACTTTGCAGACACCCATAGGGCAAAAATGGAATCTGTCTGCTGTTGCCTGAGGCCAGGGCCCCTACTCCTGGCTCAACTTATTGAGGTTGAATGGAAGTGAGAGAGAAAACAGTAACCTTGATTGACATATTTCTGCCCATAGCTTCTGGTTCACAAACTTCTGCTAGGAGTGTGAGGTGCAAAGGGTTTGCACGGGAGATCCCAACTCTGCCACTGACCCCCGCAGCAGGACAAGGAGCAGAAGACTTAATCTCTGCAAGTCTCTCTTTCCTCAACTATGAAACCCAGCTAAGAATAGGACCGACCTTCCTGGGGCTACTGTGAGGATTAACACAGGGGCTGGTAAGACGCAGAGTTCAGTAAATACCAGCTAGAATTATTGCTAATCACATAGGATTTATGCAACCATTAGACCCACTGTATTTGGCCGTTGGTCTGTCTCTTTATTCCACACACGCTTCCTGAGACAGGGCGCGAGAACTCGGCGTGCCTTGGGCACTCTGAAACCTTCCGTGTGACTGGGGTGTTGGGTGAGATGGGGTGAGACTGGCGATAAGACCGAGCAGGTGCCAGCCCCTGAGAGATCTGGGGCCGGGTTGGGGAGCTTTGAACTCTTTCAAGAGCAGTGGGGAGCCAGGGAAGGCTATGGAGAAGAGGAGGGGCCAGATCAGAGAGCATCAGAACGATGCCCTTTTGGGGTTATGGTGGGCCATCCCAGGAAACAGGCTGGAGATGGGTAAGGCTGAGGTGCCGGTCCATTTAGGAGAGGCTGGGTTCTGGAGAGAAGCCCCCTGAAGTTGAAGATTGTTGTTGGTTGTTTTTATTCTTTACTCTTTTGGGGGGGCACCTATCTCCCAAATAAAACACATGGAGGCTTATTTCTTCTTATGAATGCCCAGCCTTAGCTTGACTTGTTACTAGCCAGCTTTTCTTAACTTATTCTGTCTATCTTTTGTCTCTGGGCTTTTATCTTTCTCTAGTTCTGTCTCTCTCTCTCACTTCTTTCTCTGTGGCTTGCTGTGTAGCAGGGTGGCTGGGCCCTGATGTCCTCTCTCATTCTCCTTCTTCTCTTGCTTACCAATCCTCACCCTCCCGCCCCAGATTTCTCCTCCCATTTAGTCTCTGCCTGCCAGCCCTGCCTATCCTTTCTCCTGCCTTGTTATTGGCCATCCAGTTCTTTATTAGATCAATCAGGTTTTAGACAGGCAAAGCAACACAGCTTCATAGAATTAAACAAATTCAACATAAAAGAATGCAATACATCTTTGCATCATTAAACAAATATTCCATAGCATAAACAAATGCAATACACCTTTAATTAATATTCTATAACAGAAGATGACATCAGTTCCTAGTCTGTGGTTTCCAGAGTTCTAGAAAGATCCTAACTAGACTAGTGGTATCGCTGGTCCCTGGGTGTTCCCTGCCAAGAGGTAGATGCTATATATAAACTAAAATTAGCATGACATAGCTCAATTGGTAGAATGCTTGCCTAGTATACACAAAGTCTTGGATTTGATCCATAGTACCACATTAACAAAAATCAAAACAACAACAACAAAAACCCCACAGGTATACTGGGCTAGAGAGATGGCTCCATACTTAAGAGCACTTGCTGCTGGCGGGGTGATTGTGGCTCACGCCTTTAATCCCAGCACTTGGGAGGCAGAGGCAGGAGAATCAGAAGTTCAGGGTCATTGTTGGAGGTCAGCCTGGGCTACATAAGATCTGGTATCCCAAAAATATGTGTGTGTTGAAAGGCGTCTTCCAATACTAGGTATTAAAGGCTTCACACATGTTGGATGGAGCAAGTGCTCTACCGCTGAGCAACATCCCTAGCACAACCCCGTGAGTGTGTGTGTGTGTCCATTTGTGTACACTTGGGGAACAATCTTAGGACCTTACATGGGTGTTCTATCATTGAGGTACATTCTGAGTCCTGTCATTATTATTATTATTATTATTATTATTATTATTATTATTATTATTATTATTATTATTATTATTTTGGTTTTTTGAGACAGGGTTTCTTTGTAGCTTTGGAACCTGTCCTGGAGCTTGCTCTGTAGACCAGGGTGGCCTCGAACTCACAGAGATCTGACTGCCTCTGCCTCCTGAGTGCTGGGATTAAAGGCTACTACATTTCATTTTGAGACGAGGTCTCACAAATGGCCTTGAACTTTCTAATCCTCCTGCCTCCCTCCCCCTTCCCCCAAGTGCTTGGGTTACAGACCTACACCATGGCCCCTGCGGCAGTTCTAGTCTATAAAACTGCCCAGAATACAGAATGAGCCATGACTGAACCACTGCCCTGAGGGAAGGCGAGAGTCGGGTTCCCAAAAGACTGGCTACATTTTCACCAGCCAGTCAGTACACAGCTTTGTTTATTTGTGGGTCTTTGTTCAAATATATGTCGTTGGAAGCCAGTAAGATGGTACATCCAGCAAAGGTGCTTGCCACCAAGGTGACAACCTGTGCTGATCCCAGAACCCACAGAGTAGGAGAAAACTGACTCTCCACATACATGCTAAGGCACGCACAGGCTTGTGTATACACACACATAAATAAATACAATGCACATTTTTTACTTCCTCAATGTTATTACATTTACTTGTGTATTTGTTGTGTGTGCACGTGTAAATACGTGGGCACCAGTGTGCCACCGTGCATGTGTGGAGATCAGGGAACAACTCCTGAAAGTCATGTGGGTCCCAGGGATTGAACCTGGTCGTCAGATTTGCTGGCAAGTAAACAAGCTGAGCCACCTCCCCGACCCGGTAAATAGATACTGTTGCTTCATTGACACTGAACTCCAGACAGCAGCATCCAGCTCCTGTCTGACGGGAACTTGTCTAACACAGACTTGTTACTGTCTGTTTTCTTTTGATTTTGATACAGGTGGATCACATGAGGTCGCCTAGGCTACAGAGAAACGCAGTCTTAATTAAACAAACAAACCATGATAGTATTTTTTGTTATCCTTTCTTTTCTTTTTTCTTTTTGTCTTATTATTGGTGCTGGGGATGGAACACTTACCAAACAACGCTCTCCTGTTGAAATATTTCCTCAGCCCACTTTTTTTTTCCTTTTTTGAGAAAAGGTTCTCTGTGTAACAGTCCTGGCTGTCCTGGAACTCACTCTGTAGACCAGGTTGGCCTGGAACTCACAGAGATCCACCTGCCTCTGCCTCCTGAGTGCTGGGATTAATGGTGTGCGCCACAACTATCCAGTTCTCAGCCCACTTTTATTAGTCGATTATTATCATTATTATTTTGCAAAGATTTGTTTGTTTTCAGTGTAGGGGTGTGGGGGTGGGAGGGTGGAGGTCCCATCCCTGCAAGGGCCAGAAGAGAGTATTGGATCCCTAGAGCAGAGTTACAGGCAGTTGTAGGGCACCCAAGACTCAGGTTGTCTACAAGAACAGTAAGAGTCCTTAACCACTGAACCATCCTTCCAGCTCCTCAAAGTTGGACCTTTGTCTGGAAAATAGATCAAAGGTCTGTTTTCCAGGATTCTCAAGTTGGATCATTCATGTGTCAAGTCCTGAAGGGCCACCCGTCCTGCTTATTGGCTCTTTGTTAGAGAATGCAACAACCTTCAGCCTTCCTCAGATTGCTAAGCGGGCCTATGACCTCAAAGAGTCATAATAAAAATCTAAAGTCAGATGGGAGGGTTGTGTGGCAATGCCCAAGAAAGCTGACGTTCTTTCTCCTCTGACTGAGGAATTCTCTGTCAAGGCCAGAGCAAGTGAAAATGTGTCTCTTCTTGAAAATGGGGGACAACGTTAACAGGCAGCAACATGTTCAGGCAGTGCCGCCACCCCTGTTTATGAGGCTGGAACCTCCCGCGCCCATGCTCAGCAGACAGAGTGCACCGGAGACAGTGTGTCGCATGCCAGACTGGGAGACTTGCTTGGAAGGGAGGAAACTCAACTCATGAGTGCTTTGTTGAGCTGCTGAGGGTCAAAGCAAGTCACAGAAGGTCAAAACAGGATGCTATTTATACAAAATTGAAAAACAGGCAACATGACACCCTATGGCAGTGATGGATTTATACACATGGAGCAAAATGGAGCAAAATCTTTTTTCCATTTTAAAGTCAAGGGTAGCAGGCACCTCACTGAAGCTAGTGCCTGCTTCTGGGAAGAAAGGGCAAGATTTGAAGAGGAAAAGGCACACAAAGGGCTTCAGCTATTTGAGAAATTGTGTCTCCTATTGCATTTATTTATTTAGCGTGGGGTGAGCATGCGTGGCATGACCCACATGTGGAGATCAGAGGAGAACTTGCTGGAGTTGGTGATCTGCTTCCACCCTGTAGGTCCTCGGGATCAAACTCAGGCTGTCAGAACTGAAGCAAACACCCTTACAGACTGAACCATCTCGCCCGCCCTTCAAGTGTCTCTTTAACAATGTTCTGAACAGGAGCTCCAAGTACCTCTACATCAGACGGAAGGACCCTGAGGCAGAGGCACATTCATCAGAGATTCAAAGATTAACAGGAAAAAGCAAAGTCAGGAAAGGGTCCTAGGAGGAACCCTTGGAGCTGGCAAGCCAGAGGACTGGAGGAAGAAGGCTTGGTTCCCAGAGCTCAACTGTGAAGAAGGGAGTTGCGTGTGTATGTGTGCACTCCCTAGCACCAGGCCTGGACTGTCCCCTGCCACACCTGTGTGCTGAGGTCACTCTGGGTGACCCCAGTGAAGCAGTTGTTGCTAAATGGGGAGGTGCAAAGCTCCCCGGATCATCAGTGAGCTTGGGGGGAGAGCTGTGACAGGCTAGGGGCCTGAGGGGGCCCCTCCCTGGCTCCTCCCAGCAGGCCCAGGTGGCCACCTCTCTAGCCTGACCTTTCTGTTCTAACAGAACGAATGTGACTGCCATCCCTGCAGCCCAGGTTCACACCACTGACCCTAAATCCCCTGAGCCAGAGAGCGTGGGTAAGCCTGGAGATATCCACAGAAGCCCTCTGGATGGGAGCCAGAGAGCTCTGGCCTGGCATCTGCAGACCAGATGGAATATTGACACTTCGTATCCGTGCCCAGTGACTGTGTCTCCATGACTCAGTTTCCCTGCCAGTAATCTGAGAAGTATCGTTCTGATCACTAGTGCGTGTCGGACTTCACAAGCTCTTGGATAAAATAAATTAAGAAAAAGTGAGTGTAGTGCCCAGGACCTGTCATCAAGGGCACAATATTATCCTTGTGTCATCTTCTGTGAGTTTGGATTTTTTTCATAAGCAACACAGACTCATGAGAGAGAAAAATCAAATAGCGCAAAGGAAACAGCTATTTAGGAGTTTCCCCAAAGACATGTAAGGACATGTGTCATTTATGAAGAGAGGTGTGTGTGTATGTGTGTGTGAGTGTGTGCGTGTGTGAGTGTGTGTGTGCCTGTGTGTGTATGTGCGTGTGTGTGAGTTGAGAGTGTGCCTGCATGTGTGGGTGAGCGTGTGTATGTGTGTGTGAGTGTGTGCCTGTGTGTGTGCGTGCGTGTATGTGTGTGCCTGTGTGTGTGTGCGTGTGTGTGTGCGTGCGTGTGTGTGAGAGTGTGCCTGCGTGTGTGAGTGAGCGTGTGTATGTGTGTGTATGTGTGTGCATGTGTGCTTGCTACATGCATGAGAATGCCTGAAGAAAGCAGAAGAGGGTGTTGGAACTAAGTACATGAATGTGGTTGTGGATGCTGGGAATTGAACCTGGGTCCTCTGCAACAGCAAGTGTCTTAATTTTTTTTTGTTTTGTTTTTCGAGACAGGGTTTCTCTGTAGCTTTGGATTCTGTCTCAAAACTAGCTCTTTTAGACCAGGCTGGCCTCTAATTCACAGAGATCCGCCTGCCTCTGCCTCCCGAGTGATGGGATTAAAAGCATGCACCACCACAGCCCGGCTAAATTTTCTTTAAAAGAAAAAAACCAAATTTCCATTTTTTGGACACAGAATCTCACTGTGTACCCCTGGCTAGCCTGAAATCCACTGAGATCTGCCCAACTCTGCCTCCTGAATTCTGGATCTAAAAATATGAGCCACAAACATATATATATCTCACCTGCACATGGGCTCCATCTGGAGGTTAGAGGCTAATCGTACTAATCGTATGTGTGGGAGTCAGTTTTCTCCTTTCAGGGGCGGGATCACACTAAAGTTGTCAGGCTGGGCAGCCAGTATCATTATCTGCTGAGCCATCTCCCAGCCCTTAACTGGGAGTTAAGGGCTTCTGCCTTAACTAGGATATTTAGAGGAGCTGTGAGCGTGGGAGTTGAACGCACACTGGTTTTTGGTGGGTTTTAAGGGACAGCAATGTGGTTAAATGGTGATAATGGGCCTACATAGATGTGCAAAGAGACATACATGCAGAAAAACAACAAATGCACATTTTAAAAAATTTCAATATGTAAATGATAGCAAAAATGGAGTTGACCTGTGCTTTGTTTTATAACTTATTATCCTATGAAGAAAAGCATGAATGGGTTCTCATTAGGGGCATTTGTGCTTTCTGGGAGTCTCAAAACCTCTCTAACACACATATGTACTTTTCATTTTAATTTTTCAAGAGTTTTATTTTTTGTTTTTGTTTTTTGTTTTTTAAGACAGGGTTTCTCTGTATAACAATCCTAGTTGACCTGGAATTAGCTCTTGTAGACCAGGCTGGCCTCAAACTCACAGAGATCCACCTGCCTCTGCCTCCCCAGTGCAGGGATTAAAGGTGAGTGTCACCACAGCCTGACTCAAGAGTTTTATTTTGTTTGTTGTTTGTGTTTTGTGGGGGGTCATTTTTGGTTTCTGGGTTTGGTTTTGTTTTTTGTTTGTTCTGTTTTCATTTGTTTTGTTGTTGTTGTTGTTGTTGTTGTTATTGTTGTTTGTTTATTTGTCTGCTTATGTGGTTTGGGTTTTTTTTTTCTTTCCTCTGTGTAGCCCTGGCTGTCCTGGAACTCACTCCGTGAGCAGGCTGTACTTGAACTCACAGAGATCCATCTGCCTCTTTCTTTCAAGTGCTGGGATTAAAGACATGCTCCACTATCAGTCTTGTTTTTTTTTCCTTTCCTTCCTTTCTTTCTTTCTTTCTTTCTTTCTTTCTTTCTTTCTTTCTTTCTTTCTCTTTTTTGTTCTTTTTCTTGAGACAGGGTTTCTCTCTGTAACAGTCCTGGCCATCCTGGAACTCACTTTGTAGACCAGGTTGGCCTTAAACTCAAAGAAGTCTGCCTGCCTCTGCTCCCAAGTGCTGGGATTAAAGGCACGCACCACCACCACCCAGCATTTTTTGCATTTCTTTTGAGATATTCTTCCTAAATTGTCCAGGCTGCCCTCAAACTCATTATCCTCCAGCCTCAGCCTCTTAAGTGCTGTGGGTACAGGCATACATCACTATACCTGGCTCTCTGGAATATTTAATTTAATTAATTAGTTAACTAAATTCTCCTGAGACAGTATTTCAGTTTGTCCAGGCTGACTTTCAACTCTCCACGTAGCTCAGGCATATCTTGAACTTGTGACCTCCTGACTCAATCTCCCAAGTCACTGACATGGAAGGTCTATATCATCATACCTGGCCAGATCTGTTTATTTGATTGTGGCAGGTCTTACTGTGTATCCCAGGCTGGCCTGGAACTCACTAGCTCAGGACAACCACCTCCAGATCACAGTCCTCCTGACTCAGCCTCCTGAGTGCTGGGATTACAGGCATGCACCACAACACCTGATTTTACTGGAGCATTTTGTATTTATTAATTTTATGGCTGGGGTGTGTGTGTGTGTGTGTGTGTGTGTGTGTGTGTGTGTGTGTACACATTTCCCAGCTCATGTGTTGAGGTCAGAGGCCCACCTGTGAGGGTCAGCTCTGTCCCTTCACCAAACTGGTTCCAGGGGTTGAAGACTAGTTGTCAAGTTTGGTGGCAAGCCCCTTTACCTGGTGATCCATCTCTCCAGCCCCTTGGCGATCTTTCTATGCCTTTGCTGCTTTCCGTAATGGAACACGAAAAAGACAAAGATCAAAGGAAACTCTACTTCAGCCCAGTCAGGCTCCTCAGGGGCAACCACCTCAGCCACTTTCCTGGGGATCCTTCCAGAGCCTCGGAGAGCTGTGTTGTGTCTATATTAATAGCCAGCTGTAGTAGTAGTGGAAACTTGAGTGGTGCCCACGTCAGGGTTGTGAGTCACCCAGGCCTGGCACAAACCTGGCGCCCTCTGACTTGGTGTAAGGCGATGCTGCTCTAGGAACCTCAGTTTCCTGCTCTACAGGCTGGGGACAAAGCCTGGCGCTGTGGACAGCTGGGAGGGAGCAATGTAAAGCCCCTGCTCCGACCAGGGTTAGGGCGGGTTGTGGAGCGCAGAGAGATACTATGACCCACTGTACCCCCAGCAACCTCTGCTCCCCTGTCTCTAGAGGGGGGGATGAGGGTAGACCGCTGGGTCTAGGAAGGAGGGCTGGGGTTTGGAGGAGTCCTTTGTGTCTGAGAAAGGAAGGATGGTACTTGGACCCCGGAATCTGAGGGAAGAGAGGCTGAGATCTGGATTCCTGGCTATGTAGGAATAGGTCTGGGTCTGAGGGAGGAGAGGCTGAAGTTTGGAGGAGACCTTTGGGTCTGAGAAAGGAAGGATGGTACTTGGACCCCGGAGTCTGAGGGAAGAGAGGCTGGGATCTGGATTCCTGGCTATGTAGGACTAGGTCTGGAGTCTAGACCCCTGGGTCTGAGGGAGGAGAGGCTGGAATGTGGAGCCCAAGGTCTGGGTGTGGAGGACTGGGGTCTAGACTCCTAAGTCTGAGGAAGAGGGCTGAGGTCAGGGTGACCCAGTTTGAGAATGGAGAGTTGAGGGTCTCGATTCCCGCGTCTAGGGGACCTGGACTCCTGGATCTGGGGAGGGGGGGTTAAGCTTTGGACTCATATGTTTAAGGCAGGCTGCGGCTTAGGCTTGGTGTTTAGGAGCAGGGCTGTGGGAACAGTGCTAGCTTCTGGCCTTCGATATTCCCAGGCCCTAAAAGAAGGTCCAAGCCCTGGACTAGTTACCCCTGCTAGCTTTGAATGAGTCTCCCTTCCTTTTTCTTCTGCTCTCAGCCTGGCTCTTGGGGGTTCACAATATTTTTCGTCCCCTCTGTCCTGGGACCAGCGCCCAGAGTCCAAGCTGGTCTAAGTTTGGAAGAGGGAGGGAGGGGACAGAGAGTCAGGGGGGTGAGGGAGGCGTGTAGGGGGGACAGGATGTCTCTGTCTCTGAGCTGTCGCACACACACACCTCAGCCCAGAGAGAGGGAAGGA
>NW_004949145.1:1858818-1861564 GCF_000317375.1 Microtus ochrogaster
AGAGAGAGAGAGAACAAAGACACAAGAGGGGGAGAGGGAGAGAGGGAGAGAAAAGGAGGAACAAAGACACAAAAGAGGGAGAAGAGAGAGAAGGAGGAGGAGGAAGAGGAAGAGAGAGATTCAGAAGGAAAGAAAGACTGCCATAGGTTGTAGAGAGGAGATAGAAGGGTGAGAAGATTCAAAAGAAATAAGACAGCAGAAGGCGACACTCCCTAGTAGGTGACAGGAAGAAAAGGGAGTCTGGGAATTCTCAGGGGCCAGAAGATTGTTTCAGACAGTGACACCAAGGCAGTCCTCCCACAGCTTCCCCACACTCGGCTGCGCAAGGACCTGCGGAGTGCAGAGGGTCCCTCAGGCTGCTTCCTCTTTGGGGAGTCTAGATAAGGGGTGCCTACCAGGGTCAGCTGACACCAGGCAACCCGAGATGGAGCTCAGGGCCCTCGAGACCCCTGAGGATGGGGATGCAGAGGTGAGAGGGGACAGAAGGGAGGCAGACAGACAGAGAGAGAAAAGAAGAGAGAGAAGAACGAGAGCTGGAAGCTCAGGTTCAGGGAGGGACAGCAGCGCAGACCCAATTGATCACTCTCTGGGATCAGAACACAAGGGAGAGAGGATGAAGGGGTCCCTTGGGCTAAGCACGGATCCATGGTTGGGGTTGGGGTTCTGGCTGCCTCCCTCAGGTGGGGGCAGACAAAGCCTCTGAGACCAAGACCCCCCAACTTTGCTAGGACACAAAAACAGGTGTCCCCAGGCTGGGTGACTCACTGTGACTCATCCTTCTCTCTAGGGACAGTGACCCCTGTCCCTGCATCCGCAGCTTGGTTCTGGGCTTGGCCTCTGATCTTTCCCGTTGTTCAGAGAGACCCCAGATGTGCCCCTCAACCACCCCATTCCTTCTTCCTGCAGGAGGACACAGCTATGGCCCTCCAGCGACTCGTAGAGCTGACAGCCAGCAAGGTGGCATCCGTGAGAAGCCTGCGTGTCCAGTACCGTCTCATCCGAAAGCTGGGTTCTGGTTCCTACGGCCGAGTGCTACTAGCCCAGCCTCGCCAAGGGGGTGAGTTCAGTCACCAGGGGTGGACTTCACATTCTCCCATCATGAGCCGTCTCTGAGATAAGCCAGACCTGGTGGGAACTCGGAAAGTGCAGAGCTCTACAATCTTCTGAGAGACATAGGCCACCCAGAGACAGCAAGTGGCCGACTCCAGGTCACACATCACACAGCAAGGCAGGCAAGCAAACTGAACTGAAATTCATGCCACCACCATGTCCCTTTATGTTATAGGGAATGGAGGACCAGAGAGGGTAAGGCAGTTATACAAGGCAACACAGCAGTCCAAGGCAGAGCAGGAGGGACACAAAAGAAGGTCCAGTTCTGACCCACACGTCACAGGAGGAGACACTTGAATTTCACATGCGACTTCTCAGACTCCAAGATGTTAAGTGTTTTGCCGAAGGCCCCACAGCATGACCAGGGTGTCCTGGGTTCTCATCTGAGCCCATCTTTCTGATAGGTCAACCCGTGGCCCTTAAGCTCCTCCGGCGGGACTCAGTCCTGAGAACAACGTTCCTGAGAGAATTCTGTGTGGGCCGCTGCGTCTCTTCACACCCAGGCCTGCTGCAGACCCTGGGATGGCCCCTGCAGACACCCCGACATTTTGCATTTGCCCAGGAGTATGCACCCTGTGGGGATCTCAGCGGAATTCTCCAGGAAAAGGCAAGACTGGATAGGACTGCTCAGGTCCCTCTCAGTCCCTAACCCCAAATCAGTACCCCATTGAGATCACCCTGAGACCCCCAAATGACCCCCCCATTTCTAAGTCCTAACACAGCTGCCTACCTGATCCCAACACTGATCCTATGATCACCAAACACAAGCTTGGAAGAGTTGACTGGGTCGGTGTTAGCATGGATTGCAGCTATTTGGGGGTGGAGAGGAGACAGATTTGAGGCTCCAGCTGGCATGGGGATTGGGAGGTGGAAATGGATGGGTGGGATGGGAGGGTTTATGGTTGGTCTTAGGTGGCCATGGTTGTAGAGGAGGAAATTCTGGACAATAATGTGACAAGGGCAGATGGGCACAGGCTGTGTCTGCAGGTTAACTTGGGTCGGTTTCAAATGGGGTTTCCTCTAGAAAGGATTCTAGGTCAGGACTGAATCCAGGAGAGTCTAGTCCCTCTTGTGTTGGAGATAGGGTACGTGGAGATATTAAAGGGGTGGCATTTTGGGTTTGAGATAGAATTAGGGGTAAGGGAAGGATGAGAGGGAGAAGGGAGGGAAGATAAGTGGATGGATGCATGCATGCATTCATGAATCGATGAGTGGATGGTGAGTGCGTACATGCATGGATGGACAGCTGGATGGCTAGTTTGATGTGTAGATGGGTGGATTCATGGATGGATGGACAGCTGTGTGGGTGCATAGATAAATAAATAAACAACTACATGGATGGCTACACGGATAGTTGTATACACGCATAACTGCATGGTTAGTAAGATGCATGGATGGACGGATGGATGCATGTATGAATGTATAGATGGTTGCGTGATTGGCTAGTTATATGGATAACTGCATAGTTGGCTAGTTGTATGGATGTCTGCATGTTTGACTAGTTGTATGGATGTCTGCATGTTTGACTAGTTGTATGGATGTCTGCATGGTTGACTAGTTGTGTGGATGGCTGCATGGTTGGCTGGTTGTATGGATGGCTGCGTGATTGGCTCGTTGTACGGATGTCTGCATGGTT
>NW_004949145.1:1861803-1868859 GCF_000317375.1 Microtus ochrogaster
TTGGCTGGTTGTATGGATGTCTGCATGGTTGGCTGGTTGTATGGATGACTGCATGGTTGGCTGGTTGTATGGATGTCTGCATGGTTGGCTGGTTGCATGATTGGCTAGTTGTATGGATGGCCAGTTGTATGGATGGCTGCATGGCTAACCGGATGTATGGATAGGTGCGTGGGTGGATAGTGGGTGAGTGTGTAGATAAGGTGAATGGAAGAAAGATAAAGAGGGTGAGTGCTGGATACGACAACAGAATAACCGGGTTGCTGCCTGAATGCAGAATAGGTGTGAGGTGGAGTCGTGATTTAACACTGTTGGGTGGAGGTGTGGCTGCCCAGTAAGATAGACTTTATTAGGACAGTCTGAGTTAGAGATGAGTTCTGCGTCAATATAGGACTAAGACCAGGCTTAACTAAGGGGTTTGGATCCTCACTGAGACCTTTACTACACTTAGGAAGCAGAGGCAGGTGGATCTCTATGAGTTCAAGGCCAGCTTGGTCTACATAGTGAGACCCTGTCTCCAAGAACCAAAATAACACACACACACACACACACACACACACACACACACACACACACACACTACAGAAAGGAGGGAAGGAGAGAGAGAGAGTTTTAGAGTTTTAGGATCAGGAGGAACTTTGAGAGATCTTCTGGGGCTGTAGTTCAGTGGTAGAGAACTCATCTGGCATGCATAAAGCCCAGGGTTTGATCCCCAGCGCAGTGTAAACCAGGGACATTGGTACATTCCAGTGATTCCAGCACAGGGCAGGTGGAGGCAGGTGACCCTCAGCTACCTACCTACCTACGAGGTGAATTTGAGGCTGGTCTGGTCTACCCAAAACCCTGTGTCAGAGAGAGAGAGACATAGAGAGGCACAGAGAGAGACAGGGAGAAATAAGTTCTGATGAGAAGTGGGGCTCTTTTGGGGTGAGTGGAAGGAGCCATAAATGGTGGCTGGTCTGCCGAACTTGGCGTGTTTGTGGAGATATTGGATGGCTCTGGGGACCCTGGGTCCTGGACTCTTAAACCTCAAGAGTCAGAGCCTTTAGAAATCAAGAACATGTCCAGGATGATGAAACGAACAGCAAGTCCTTTTTCCTTTCTCCCCAACCTCAGGGCCTCCCAGAGCGGATGGTGAAGAGGGTCCTGGCCCAGCTGGCTGGAGCCCTGGACTTCCTCCATGGCCGGGGGCTTGTGCACTCAGACGTCAAGCCGGACAATGTGCTAGTCTTCGATCCTGACTGCAACAGAGTAGCCCTAGGTGACTTGGGTTTGACCCGACCTGAGGGCAGCCCAACTCCTGCCCCACCAGTGCCTTTGCCCACTGCACCACCTGAACTCTGCCTCCTGCTGCCTCCGAACACCCTGCCTTTGCGACCGGCTGTGGACTCCTGGGCCCTGGGCGTGCTTCTCTTCTGTGCTGCCACAGCCTGTTTCCCTTGGGATGTAGCATTGGCCCCCGATCCTGAGTTTGAGGCCTTTGCCATCTGGATGACCACCAAGCCCCAGCCCCCTCGGCCACCAGCACCCTGGGACCAGTTTGCACCCCCGGCTCTGACCTTGCTCCAGGGACTTCTAGACCTGGATCCTGAGACTAGGAGCCCTCCACTGGCAGTCCTGAATGTCTTAGGGGATGACTGGGGGTTGCGGGGGAGTGGAGAGGGAGCTGGAAGCTTGGGGGGCGTGTCCTATGAGGATGGGGAAGAAGATGAGGGGGGATCGAGTTTGGAAGAGTGGACAGAGGAGGAGGAAGATGAAATTAAAGATGGTGGGAGGACAGGGAAGGACAGCAGAGGTTCCTGACCAGGTGACGGAGAGAGGAGGTCAGAACAGAACCTTGGCTAGTCTCCTAACACAGCGTGGGGCCACCTGGGAAAGACAGGGAGGAACACACTTCACTTTCCCCTTGTGGAGGCTGGACTTGGATGTGTAATCCTCACTCCCTGCAATGCACACACACACACACACACACACACACACACACACACACACAACTGAGGACTCAGGAGTCCAGAGTGTGTGCCACTGTTGCTGTGGTCTCCTCCCCTCCTCCACTGTTCCCCTCCTCCCCTCTTCCTCTCCTCCCCTCTCCATCCTTGTTTTCATCTTCTTTTCTGTCTTGCGCTCTCTCTTTCCCCCCTTCTCCTCCTCCTCTCTTCTTCTCTCCTCATCATCCTTCCTTCTCCTCCTCCCCTTCTCATCCCGATTTTTCTTCTGAGACAGTCTTGTGTGTCCCACGCTGGCCCCAAACCACTATATAGCTGACCTTGAACTCTGACCCTCTGGCTTCCATCTCCCCAGTGCTGGGATTACAGGCATGCATCTCCGTGCTGCTTTTGAGGTGCTGGGCAGAGATGGAACCCTGGGGCTTCCTGCAGGCTAGGCAGGCCCTCTACCAATGAGGCTCATCCCCTGGCCCTGAGCATCTTCCTGATGAAAGTCTCTGTTTCTCCTGCGATTATAATTCTGTACCCCGAAACCCTGAATGCTTTTCATGAATTCTGATGGGACCACTCTTCTTTGAGACCATGGGTGGCTCCCACCAACCGGGGCACAATATCTGAATATATAGGATCCGATATTATGTTGGTCTAGCGTTTCCTGGGCTCTGTGTTGGTAGCGTTGTGGGAACCGTTTATGTATCCTGAAGTTAGCTACACACACACACATCACTGCCAGCATCACTCAGTCACCTTACATGCTCCACCTGGCACATTTTACTTCCATTTTGGCCTACCGAAACGGGTCCCCACCCCAGCCATCTTGTCTATTCTCCCCCACCTCCACCCACCATCACAAATTTCTGGGCTGTACTTGCTTTTATCTCACTTCTAGACACTTCCAGTTTCTGTTTCCACAAAGCCCCAAGTAATCTGGCTCCGACCGTCCCAGCTCCATCTTTGTTCAGGGACCCACCAATCATAAGAGCCAGGACTGGTTCCATGGCTCTTCCTCTCTCTCAGACAGCACACAGACCCCAGCTCAGTGTGCCTCAAGTCCCCAGCACCTGGCAGAGGGGCAGGACCTACAAACATCCCAGGAATTTATACTTAAAACATCAGGTTCTCCTGTATGCCAGGATGGCCACCCACTAGCAGAGGGTGGCCTTGAACTTCTGATCCTCCTACCTCCACCTCCCAACTGATGAAATTATGGGCCCGTGCCACCAGGACGATTTATACAGCACTGGGGTTTGAGCAGAATTCCAAAGCTTTGTGCAGTTCACACAAACACTGCAAACAGACCTACATCCTCAGCCCAGAGAGGTACACTTTCTAGATTTAGCAGTGAGTTCACTAAATGCACTACGGTGGCCCCCAGACTGGACCTAGGAACAGGAAAGGGACCTTGAAGGCAATGAGGGTAGACAGGACGACTGGTGTTGGAAGCATAACTAACTTAGCACAAATGTTGGGTGAGATGCTGATCTCGGGGGAAGCCGGGTCAGGGTTTAAGGGACCTTTGCAATTGTGTGACCTTTGCAACTGTTTTTGTAAAACTGAGAACATTTACACAATAAAAAGTGCCTTTGGACTACGAAAGGAATCCACGTCATCCTCGGTGCCTTAAACCCAGCAGACAGTGCAGCTGTCCCGGAGAAAGGGGGAAAGTCACCCTTGATCCCCAGTTGCTCCACCACCTGTTTCTGGCCCCTCGTCTGAGGTCATTTCTCATGACATCATTTTAGAATCCTGTCTCATTTTATCCCCAAACAGAACCCTAGTGTCTGGGCTTCTGGACATACCTCTGGGAAGATTTGTGTCTATCAGTGGGGCAGCAGAGGCAGGAGCTGGGGAGCAGACCAGATGGGACCAGGTTAAAGGAAAGATGGGGCTGTGTGAGGGAGGAGGCTATGGTCTGCATCCCGAGATGTGAAGGAAGAGGGCTGGGATTTGGATCCCTGGGTCAGAGAGAAGAGGTCTAGCACCTAGTCTCCTGGATGGTGGAAGGGGGGCTGGATCCCTGGGTTTGAGGAAGGCAGTTTAGGTGCTGGGATTCTGGGCCTAAGGGAAGATGCCTGGGGTCTAGGATCTTGAATCTGAGGGTAAATAGATGGGGCCGGGACTCTCCTGAGTCTGAGGAAGAAGGGGTGGGGTCTGAACCTCGAATCTGAGGGAAGAGGGTTGGGGTCTAGAGTTCCGGACTTGAGAGAGGAAGGCTGCCCGGACCCTTGGATCTGAGGGAGGAGGGCTAAGAGCTTGGATACGAGAGAGAAAAGATGGGATCTAGACCCCGGTGTCCAGCAGGAGGGCTGCATTCCAGACTCCTCCAAGGAGGAAGAAAGGCTAGAGGGTGGACCCTAAAAGTGAGGAAGGAGGCTGAAGTCTGGATTTCTGGGTCTAAGAGGGGAGAGCTGCCTGGACTCCTGAGTCCTAGGAAGGAAAGCTGAGCCCCCCTACCCCCCATCTGGGGCGGTTGTCCAACTACAGCCAGTACTAAGATTCAACACACGGTGTCGCTCTGCCCCTAGAGGGACCAGAAGGGGCGGGGCAGAGGGTGGGGCTTTACGACCCCCCAAGGTGGGGGCGGAACTTGTTTGTTCCTGGGCAAACCGATACTGTCAGGAGCCCTGAAGTGCAGGGCACTAACCGCAGTAGGCAGAAAGGGGTCAGACAAGCCTTGAAGGTGAGGTCTGCAACGCTCAGCTCAGGTCAGAAGCAGGGCAAGGTTAACCGGTTTGAGGCAGGCTGCAGTTGAACAGGAAAACGGGTGGAAAGAGTCTTGGACTCTCAACAGGACAAGAAACACCTTGAAGCAATCGGGTACTTGAGTGTTGGGGTCCAAACACCCAAGTCGTGTGAGTTATAGAAGTTCCTGGGACAGTAATAAGATATGATTTGGACCCTTAGGTCTCAGGGAGGGGGACTTAGGGCTGGACTCCTGGGTCTGAGGGAGGAGAGCTGGGGTCAGGGACCCTGGATCTGAGGGTAGATGGATGGGGTCTGAACTCCTGAGTCTGAGGAAGAAGGCTGGGGTCTGTATTTCTAGGAGGGAATCTGAGGTCTAGAACCCCAGGTCTCGGGTAGGGCTGCTGAGCTGTGAGACTTGGACCACAACATGATTGAGGGTTGAAGAACTGGGGACAGGTCCAAGAGACAGCTCCCGCCAGGACCCTGGTGTCTCAAGCAGTGTAGGGCCCCACCCTTCCCTGGAGGCAGAGAGCACCTGTTTGCTCTGTGGAGGGAGCTTCTCATCCACTCTGGGCCCAAGTCTGTTTGCTTTGGAAACAAGATGGGGAGAGGGGGGGGATGTCTCAATGGCTTAGTTCATCTTTCACCCTCGGGCCACCAGGTGGCAGTGGGAATGGGGGGGCACCTGACCTCTCGATTGACCTCACCTTACACCAGTGACTGTTTTCCACTCCTCGGGGTCTCACAGGATGGAACTGAGTCACAGTGAGAACTGGCAATCAGGCCTCAGTCCAGGTCCAGACTTCTTCAGACCCCAACCCTCTTCACTCGGACCCATGGGTCCTGACTCCCTCAGACCTAGGATTCCAGACCCTATCCTCCTCCCTCAGACTCAAGACTCCAGGTCCCAGTCCTCCCAGAAGTCTGGTTTCCTTGCTCTCCTTCCACTGGGCATAGGCTAGTGACCTCTGAGTCCTGGATCCCTTTCTTTGTCTGTCTTGCAGAAATGCCGGGCAAACAGTCAGAAGACGGACAGAGGGAAGTGGCAGCTGTGGAGGATGGAGGTGACGAAGGCCTGGGGGGGCTCACGGTAGAGGAGCTGCAGCAAGGCCAGGAGACTGCTCTGGCCTTGGAGGACATGATGGCTCTGAGTGCCCAGACCCTGGTCCGCACTGAGGTGGAGGAACTGTACGAGGAAGTGAGGCCCTTGGGCCAGGGCCGCTTCGGCCGCGTCCTGCTGGTTACTCACCGTCAGAAAGGTACTGGGTCCCCCGCACAGGCGCGCCACAGGGTACATTTGAGAGTAGAGACTTCAGGCAAGCTTAGCCGGGACTGGGGAGTCCTAACAACGTCAACCAAATCTTCCTTCCCCACTTTATTTCTAAGCTGTGTGTTTTAAGGGTTCCTTTAGCTCCTGTAGGCCTCAGCTTTCTGCTTTGCAGAGACGCCTGGCTTTATGGTGTAAACCTTCATCATCACATCGCTCCACCACTCAGGCTGAGGCGGGAAGGTTGCTGTGAATCTAAAGCTGGCCTAAGATGTACGTAGTGAGTTCCAGGTTAGCCATGGCTACACAGCAAGATGACCATGTCAAACAAAGCCGGGCGTGAAGACTGATTCCTGTAATTCCTGTATCCCTGATCAGGAGTTTGAAGTCATCCGGTGATAGGTATGGAGTTCCTAGCCAGCCTGGGCTACATCAGAGTCTATTACAAAATGAGAAAGTCAGGCAGGATGGCTCAGCCGCTAACGGCACTTGCCACAAAGTCCGAGGACCTGAATTCAATTCCCCAGGTCCTACATGGTGGAGGGAGAGAGCTGAGTGCCCCAAGGTGTTCTCTGACCTCCACAAACCTCCTCCCAACAAACACACAATCAAACAGTGTAAAACTAAAAAGAAAGGGGAAAAGAAAAAAACTATTCATTCCTAAACAAACAAACAAAAAGTTATTTTCTAGCATACAGTCATGTACACTTATCTTCACTTCCTGGGAGTGCCTTTTTCCCCCCAAGACAGGGTTTCCCTTTGTAACAGCCCTGAATGTCCTGGAACTAGCTCTTGTAGACCAGGCTCGCCTTGAACTCACAGGGATTCACCTGCCTCTGTCTCTCGAGTGCTGGAATTAAAGGTCTGTGCCACCACCACCCAACCACTGGGAGTGTTTGAAACTGTATCTACTGTGACATCTGTCTTTCCCTTCTGTTTCTTTTTAAATTTTTATTAAGTTTTTTTTTAGTTATGCACATATGGGGGGGGGCAGTTGTGCACATGAGTGCAGTGTCCAGAGAGGCCAGAAGAGGGCAACAAATCCCCTGAAGCTGGAGATACAGGTGGTTTTGAGCTGCTGGATAGTGAGTGCTGGGATTTGAACTCTGATCCTTTGGAAGAGTAGTGATTATTTTTTCTAACCTTTTCTTTTCTTTTTTT
>NW_004949145.1:1869824-1873159 GCF_000317375.1 Microtus ochrogaster
GATATTTACATTACTATTCATAACAGTAACAAAAGAACAGTTATGAAGTAGCAACGAAATAATTTTATGGTTGTGGGTCCCCACATTAGGGTATTAAAGGTTCACAGCATTAAGAAGGTTGCGAACCACTGATTTAAAGAGGTAAAATGAGACTATTTGTGTGGACTCCAATACAATCTGCCTGGTACCCTTCAAAGAAGAGATTAGGGGTAAAACAGAGCGAGGACTGGGGTTGAAGATAGCCATCTGCGAGCCCTGAGACCCTGCCTCAGAAAGGAGAGAGAAAGAGGGTTGGGCAGGGCTGAAGATGTAGCTCAGCTACAGTGCTTGCCTGGTACATGCGAGGCCCTAGGTTCAATACCCAGTTCTGGACAAAAACCAAAACACATCATCACGTTTCACCATCCTGCTGGGCAAACACCAGTAATCGCAGCATTCAGGAAGCAGAGGAAAAAGTGCTCAGTGGCCTCACCTACAGGCCACCGAGATGGCTCAGTGGGTAAAGCCTTGTAAGTCGTACCACCTGAGCAGAATCTCAAGGTGAAGGACAAAATTGTCTGTGCAAAGTTGTTCCGTGGTCCCTACATGCTCACCGTGCCACGTGCATGTTCATAGATAGCCTCTCTCTCTCTCTCCCTCTCCCTCTTGATAGAGTCTAGGGGCTGGAGACATGGCTCTATAGTTAAAAAGCATTTGTTGCTTTTGCAAAGGACCCAAGTTCTATTCCTGGCACCAACAAGGTGGCTCACCACCATGTAAATCCAATTCGTAGGACCCAATGCCTTCTTCTGACACCTGTGGTCACCAGGCATAAGTACAGTGCACATACATACATGTAGACAAACACTCCATGCATATAAAATGAAACTGAAAACAAAGAAGAGGGGGTGGAGAGATGGCTCTGAGATGGTTCTGTAGCTAAGGGGGTGTTGGGGGTGACACACACCTTTAATCCCAGCGCCTTACCCTTCCAGCAGAATTTAGTTCAGTTCCCAGTATCAGGCAGCTCACAACCACCTGTGACTCCAGTTTCAGGGGTTCTAACGCCCTTTTCTGTAGCACCCCACATATGCCTCATACGCTCACACACACGCATAAAATACATAAATAAACATCCAAGATCACCCATCAAATTGAGACCAATGTGGTCAATGGAGTCCCAGGGCAGGTGAAATTACCCAGAGATCTTGTCTCAAAAAACAAAAAAGAAAGAGAGAAAAGAAGGAAGGAAGGGAAGCCACATTTGGGGGGTGGGTCCTAAGATTTTTGTCTTCCACTGTTTGAATTTGAGGGAATTTGGCCCATAACAGAGAGAGAGGCAGAAGGAATGAGAGAGCCACCCGGGTCTGCTCAGAGCATGGCGGCTTGAACAACAGCAGGGCAACTGAGAGACTGCCGACGAGCCTTCAACTGCTTAGTTTCACTGGACAGATCAGCCTCATGCTAGATCAGTGGTTCTCAGCCTGCGGGTCGCGACCCTTCAGGGGTCAAACGACCTTTCACAGGGGTAGCCTAAGACCCATCAGAAAACACAGATATTTACATGATGATTCATGTAATTTGGATAGCCAAATTACAGTTATGAAGTAACAACAAAAGTAATTTAATGGTTGGGGGTCACCACAAAATGAGGAACTGTGTTAAAGGGTCGCAGCATTAGGAAGGGCGCTGCGGGTGTGAAGCCATAGACAGGATGGAGATGCTCACAGTGGGAAGTGAGCAGAGACCGTCAACACACTGGGTGAGACCTGGGGCTGTAGCTCAGGCATAGCGTTCTCTACTCACCTTGTGTGCCCCTGGCTCTTGTTCAATCCCCAATATTGCCAAAAAATAACCACACAACAACAGAGGCTGGTGGGAAGTCAAAATACCTGGAGGAGATACTGTCCCGTCAGGCTGGAGTGTGCAGAGTTTGAATGGTGGATGTTTATTAAAGAGGTGGCCAGGTCTTCACTTGAGCTGTACAGAGGCTGAGGGAGTAGGATGGCCATTTCAAGGATTATCTGAGGCTGCAGAAACCATTCGAGGCCCCCGAAAAACTTAGTGAAAACTCATTTAAAAGCAAAAAGTAAAAAAGAAGTCTGAGGACATAGCTCGGGATTCTGGCACTTGCCTAGAATGTACCAGCAAGAGGCCAGGGGCACGGTTCAGTGATAAGCAGAATCTACCAATGAGCGGGAAAGGCACTGTTCTTCCTTAGAGCCTTTGCCTAGAATCCCCCAGTGAGGACAGGGATGGAAGGGGCATAGCTCAGCAGTAGAACACGTGCCTAGCATGCCTGAGGCCCTAGGTTCAATCCTCAGCAATAAAAAAAAGAGAAAGTTGGCAGCCTGCCCACATGGTAGATAAGTTTGCTCAAGAACTAGTAGCCGGTGGTTAAAAGCTTGACACTAGCCATTCCTGCCTTGAAGGAAGAATCTAGGAAGGTGTTTCTCCATAGACTAGGATTGTGACTCCTTACCTGGACCTGTTATCCTGTACTCTGTACATTTCCCCTGGTTGCCCCAAGCATGTCTTTGCACTAGCCACAGTGGTCCATATCTACATCCCAACTGTGAGACAGGATGAGCAGGAATTCAGCGTCATCCTCAGCTACACAGGGAGCCAGAAGCCGGGCTGGGATACCTGGGACCCCCACAGTCTGCATAGGACCGACCTAGGTCCTGTACATATGTGTGATCGTTGTGTAGCTTGATCTGTTTGTGAGACTCCGAGCAGTGGGGTCAGTACCTGTCCCTTATGCTTGAGTTGGCTTTTGGAAACCTGTTCCTCACACTGGGTGTCTCACCCAGCCTTAATACAAAGAGGAGCTTAGTTCCACCTCAGCTTGATGTGCCATGCTTTGTTGATACCCATGGGAGGCCTGCCCCTTTCTGAGCAGAAACAAAGGGGGAGAGGGATGTGGGAGTGCAAAGGGGAAGCCAGGGGAGGGAACGGGAGGAGAGGAGGGAGGGAAAACTCCCATCGAGGTGCAAAATACATGAATAAAATTTAATTAATAAAAAAATCCTCCCACATGGGATTATTATCATGGGAAGTTAGTCAATGGAGGGTCCAGTTTCAGTTTCTTTCCCCCTGAGAGTGGAAATGCAGAGTGGACATGGATGGACATGGGTGGACATGGATGGACATGGGTGGACATGGATGGACATGGGTGGACATGTGTGGACATCGGTGGACATGGGTAGACATGAGTGGACATGGATGGACATGGGTGGACATGGGTGGACATGGATGGACATGGGTGGACATAGGCGGACATGGGTGGACATGAGTGGACATGAGTGGACATGGGTAGACATGGGTGGACATGGGTGGACATGGGTGGACATGGG
>NW_004949145.1:1873477-1877862 GCF_000317375.1 Microtus ochrogaster
GTGGACATGGATGGACATGGGTAGACATGAGTGGACATGGATGTTGAATGCTATCAGAGTAGGTTGGTAAGAAGGCAAGGATGGGGAACAAGGAGGCATTTGAGAAACAGATTCTGTTTGGAAGCCTAGGAAGAGGATCAAGAAGCTGGTCCTAGTGACCCTAAACTCTTACCTACCTCTGATATCCACCCTTGTTGCATCCCACCTCTAGGAACACCCCTGGCACTGAAGCAACTCCCCAAGACCTCTACTTCCCTCCGTAGCTTCCTGTATGAGTTCTGTGTGGGCCTCTCCCTTGGCACACATCCGGCCATCGTGGCTGCCTATGGCATTGGCATCGAGTCAGCCAGTTCCTACAGCTTCTTGACAGAGCCTGTCCTCCATGGGGACCTCATCACCTTCATCCAGCCCAAGGTGAGTAGGTTGGCCCTGGAGATGCCTTTGTGAGCCCTACCAGGGTTCGTGGGAAGCTCCAAACAGCATGGACCCCAAGAATTGTGTTCGCTGTTAGGCCACACATCTAACCCCAACTTCTAGAATTGTTGGGTCACTTTAGACTTCATTGACTATGTCCTATTGAGATTAACCAACCCTCACAAGCTCATAATCTGATCTGCTGGAGTTAGTGGGCGTCATGGGCTCACAGGGACCCATGTGGCTCCATCAGTTCCTCACAGATCTCTCCAGGTCACTCCAGGGGCTCATGGGCCCATGCTAGTTCCTCCTCATCCCCCTCAATAGTTTCCCTCAGCAGCCCAGGAGCAGTGGAACTCTGTTATCTTTTCCTCCTGCAGGTGGGTCTTCCCCAACCAGCAGCCCAGCGCTGTGCGGCCCAGCTGGCCTCGGCTCTGGAACACATTCATTCCCACGGCCTGGTGTACCGGGACTTGAAGCCAGAGAACGTGCTGGTGTGTGACTCAGACTGCCATCGCATCAAGCTGACGGACTTTGGCCACACCAGGCCCCGAGGGACCCTGCTCCGACTCACTGGGCCACCTATACCCTATACTGCCCCTGAGCTGTGTGCGCCACCACCCTTTCCCGAGGGGCTACCCATCCAACCTGCCCTGGATGCCTGGGCCCTGGGAGTCCTGATCTTCTGCCTTCTTACCGGCTACTTCCCCTGGGACCAGCCCCTGGTGGAGGAGGACCCTTTCTTTGAGGACTTTCTCATCTGGCAGGCCTCTGGCCAGCCCCAAGACAGGCCACAGCCCTGGTATGGCCTGTCACCTGTGGCAGACACTCTCCTGTGGGGACTGCTAGACCCTCACCCCAGGAAGAGGAACCCTGTGAGCTCCATCAAGGGTTACCTAGGCCAACCCTGGAGGCAGAGGGAGGGCGAGGCTGAGGAACTGGCGAAGGGACTGAGGGAAGATGGGTAGAGAGGCCTCGAGGCTGCCAAGGGGGAGCAGCGAGCATGCGGAGATCTGCTTAGCCTGTGCTGCCTGGCTGTGGCCTCCTCTAAGCTGTCGGTGTCTCCTACCTGTCCTGTGTGTAGTCTGTGTTCCTCCGTTATGCTCTGCACGCGTGCATGTGCACACACACGTGCGTGTTATGTGAAGTTCGGAGGACTTTTGGGAGTCAGTTCTCTCTTTCCACCTTGGGGCCCAGCAAGGGAACTGAGATCTTCTCAGTCTTCAAGCGCCTCACTTTACCTACGGGAGTCTCCTTGTCATCTCTGGTCTTGAATCTGGATCCTCTTACCTCAGAATCCCGAGTCCTGGAATAACAGGCATGCACCGTGCTCAGCTCTCCTGCATGGCTGCGCCCCATCCCGCCCACCTCACGTAGCCTCCCCCACAAACCCCAGGTAAGACAGCCACCAGTCCCGGACTTCACGATCCCAGGCCCCACCTCTACTACGTGTTCCTGGTACGCTGTACCCCTTCTGACCGTATGGGGTGGGTCGTGGCTCCCGAAGAATAGTGCCGGGCCTGCAGCAAGCAGCCAAGTAAAAGAACACATCTGTTCACCAGCGCTTCCTACAGGACCCCTCCCACTCTCCACCGCTGTCTGCCGGCTCTGATGTCCCATCTTCCCTCGTGGGGCTTTACGCCACTCGAATCTACTCCGGCTTTTTTCTCCAGCCCACCTGTATGGCGGGACACTCGCCCCGCCCCCAGCTTACCATGTGAGATATCTTATGTATTCTTGCCTCAGCTGCCCTCTGCAAATAAAGTCCCCCTGGCAACAGTTCTTGTGCTGTGACTCTGTCCATTTAGAAATGCGAAGTGTGTGCACAGGCAAAGAGTGAGACACAGACAGAGACACCCATAGAGACCGAGGGAGAGACAGAAGAAACAGAGAAGTTGTAGGACCAAGTGGTACTTGGGTAAGGACTCCGACTGGGTTGCTCTAACATGGAGCCTGTGACGGCAGGTACCGAAATATTGTTCAGACAGCTATTTAATTTTAAAAAGAGTTCATCGGGGCTGGAGAGATGGCTCAGCAGTTAAGAACGTTGGTAGCTCTCCCAGAGATCCTGAGTTCAATTCCCAGCCACCTCATGGTGGCTCACAACTGGCTATAATGAAATCTGGTGCCCTCTTCTGGTCTGTAGTGCTCTCCGTGTAGATAGAGCACCATATACATAAAAATAAACATCTTTTTTTAAAAAAAGAATTCATTATTATATGCTCATGCCACAGTGCCCCTGGAGCAATCAGAGAACAGTTTGCAGAAGTTGGTCCTGTCATGCTGGCAGGCTTAGTGCCAGGTGCTGTGACCTACTGAGCCTTCTCACCTGCCCAGTTTTTAAATTTTTGTTTGTTTTCTTTAATTTTTTAAAATTTATGTATTTATTATGTATATACTATTCTGTCTGCATATATACCAGCATACCAGAAGAGGGCACCAGATTTCACTGTAGATGGTTGTGAGCCACAGTGTGGTTGCTGGGAATTAAACTCAGGACTTCTGGAAGATAATGCTCTTAACCTCTGCAACCTCTGAGCCACCTCTCCAGCCTTTTGTTGTTCTGTTGTTTGTTTGTCTGATTGATTGATTGATTGTTTCTTTGTTTTTATAACACAGAGTTTTACTCTGTAGGCCTGGCTGTCCTGGAACTCCCTCTGTAGACCAGGCTGGCCTCAAATTCACAAAGATCCACCTACCTCTGCCTACTAAATGCTGGGATTAAGGGTGTGCCACCACTGCCAGGCCTTTTTTTTTTTTTTTTTTACATGATCTTACCTAGGCCAAGCTGCCCTTTAACTCACTGAGGATGACCTTGAACTCCTGACCCTCCTGTCTCACACCGCTCTGCTGGGTCTATGCAGTCCTAGTACTGCAACCCAGGGCTTGCAGTGTGCTAAACACACATTCCCAGTCCCATGAGCCGTTTATTTCCTCTCTATTTTATTCAATCAAAGTTTGTGCGGTGCCAGTGTCATAAAAAAACACAGTCCTGCCTGGGTAGATGTCTTGGCTGCCATAGTGCTTGTCAGGAAACCATGGGGTCCTGAGTTCCTTCTGCTTTTAAGGGCATCCTTAAAAACAATCCTGCCCTGAGGAGGAAGAGACAGGCAAACCTCTGCAATTCACTGGCCATTCAACTTTGCCTGCGCATGCTTGCATAAGCACAGCCGGGTGAGGTAGGTCAGACAGGAACCCTAGCCAGTCCTCATCCATCTGGTGCCCCCCCCACTTCTTCTCACCCTCCCCACACACCCTAGCCCCTTCCTGGCAGCTGCCTTGTTTGCAAACACTCTCTCTTCCTCTCTGTGCCCTGCTTGGCTGCAGGCCCAGAGGAAGGCTACAACTCAGGGAGGGATCATGTGTCACTGGCTCCCTAGCCCCCTGCACACACCCCTAGTGCCCCTGCTGTGGCTACAAGGTGCTGCCTGGAAGGGGACTGGCAGAGCATGTGTGCCCGTGTGTGAAATGACACCAAGGACCCTTGGACTCTGGGTTCCAGCCAATGACGTAGGGATGACAGTTGCTATCCTGGGGAGCCTGAAGAGTAAAGGATCGTTAGAAAGAATAGATGGGGACGCAAAGGGGGTGATCTGCGTCAAGACCTCCTGCCACCTCCTCCATGGATCGAAAATAGCATGAGCAATTAGGCCAAGAATGTGTCCCCTAAACATGGAAGGTGCCTGGGATGAGGGGAACAGACCAGAGAAAGCGGAGGGGCAGAGGGGCGCCTGTGTGCCCGTTAATTGGTGGTGGCAGCTGAGGATTAGCTGGAAGGTGATAATGACAAGCATCGAGCTAAGTGACAGGGGAGGATAGAGAGGTCCAAGGGAAAGGACAACACTAATTAACAATGCTAACAGCGCCATTTCACACCAAGGACGCGGCTCACACACTCTCCCTGCTCGCTGACTCTCTCGGCATGCCAGAGGGGTCCCTGGGACTTTCCTTACTTCACTTTTGGGGTTGTG
>NW_004949145.1:1878350-1892899 GCF_000317375.1 Microtus ochrogaster
CTACATCTGTGATTGTGTGTGTGTGCAGCTACAGCCGTGTGTGCATGTGTGTGCAGCTACAGCTGTGTGTGTGCGTGCGTGTGTGTGCAGCTACAGCTATGCATGTATGTGTTGTGTAGCTACATCTGTGATTGTGTGTGTGTACAGCTACAGCCATGTGTGCGTATGTGTGCAGCTACAGCCGTGTGTGTGTGTGCAGCTACAGCCATGTGTGCGTGTGTGTGCAGCTACAGCTGTGTGTGTGTGTGCATGTGTGTGCAGCTACAGCCGTGTGTGTGTGTGTGCAGCCACAGCCGTGTGTGTGTGTGTGTGTGTGTGTGTGCAGCTACAGCCGTGTGTGTGTGTGGTGTGCAGCCACAGCCACAAGAGTGCGGATGAAAGTGAGAATGCATGTGCCTGTGAGTGTGCACACGAGACTGTTGTGTGTGTGAGGTGTGGCACAGTGAGCGCAAGAGCAAGTGCGATCGTAGGAGCATGGATGCATGAGTGTGTGAGGTAGGCGTGAACACGGGAGTTCTGTGTGTGTGAGCGTCAATGTTAAGTGTGGGATGTGAATATGGCTGTGTCTGTGAGACTGGGTTTGTGTTGCAGGAGTCAGCATAGGAAAGCGGTGGGTGTGATATGAAATGCAGGCACGAGAGATGAACAGGTGTGGGTGTGAGCAGATGTGAGCATGAGCACGTGATCCTGAGTGGACATGAGTGAGCACAGAGGTGCAGTGTCAAGTGAGTGGGCACATGGGTGACTGAGTCTGGAGTGTGAGGTGTACGAATGCACACGAGAATATGATAGTGTTTGTGCGTGTGGAAGTGAACACGAGTGTACGGAGGTGAGTGTGAGCACAAACATGTGGGTAGGTATGAATCTGAGTGCACACAAGTGTAGGAGTGGGAGGGAGTGGGAGTGCATAGTCATGGGTGTGCATATGGGTGTGGAGGCGAGGGCTAGGGCCGATGTGATCATCAGTGCGGTTGTGTGTAAAGGTGGGTGTGAACATGAGTGTGCATATGTACAAGAGTGAACCGGGTGGTGTGAAAATAAATGCACATATGAAGTATGGGCGGGAATGAAAGGTCTGCTCGTGTATGCAGGAGTGCGGACCTGAGTGTGAGAAAGAACAAGAGTGTGTGGTGTGTGTATGGTGTATGTACATGGAGGAATGGCTACTGCATGCAGGCACACAACTATGTGTGAACATGAAGTGTGTGCGTGTGTGTGTGAGGGTAAGGGTAGGTGTGAACATTAGAGGCTGATTGTATGTGCAAGAGTGAACACAGGGGTGTGAAAGTGAGTGTGAATATAATCCATCCAGGTGAACACGAACAAAACTATAGGTGTGGGTATGAGCATGGGTAATGTGAGTGTGTGTGATCGTGAGTGTGTGCATGAGCAGGAATAGGAAATTCTTATTGTGAATAGGAAATGTGGGGTAGGCGTGAAGGTGTGTGCTTGTAGGTGTGTGACTGTGAATGAGTGTGTAAGTGTGTTCATGGAGGAGGGCATGCTGTGTGTACAGGATCATAAGTGCGTATGTGGACATGTGGTGTGAGGGTGTGGGGTGTGAGCGTGCAGGTGTGTCCACAGGTGTCAGCAGGAGTACAGATACACTCGAGTGTGCAAGCTTTTGTGAGTGTGGACACAAATGCATGGCTTACTAGTATGCTATGTATGACGTGAGAAGCAGCTAAGCAAGCCAAGGTGTGAACGTGAGAGTGGGCGTGCAAGGCTGTGTGAAGATGGATCTGAGCGGGCGTGAGTGAGCTCAGGTCAGAAGGGAAATAGTGTGAGGTGGAGGTGAATACAGTTGTGTCTTTGAGGTGTTCGCCCCTTTTTGAGTTGTGGCACCTCACTGATAAACACTGAAATCCAAGCAAGAAACGCTTCAGACCGGGGAGCACGACCACCACCATTACGGGACAGACGGGTGAGGACGAGGCAAACTGTGCCTCTCACACGCTGGAGCAGGCTTTTTACCATCATCGGGGCCAGTGAGTGGGCTCAGGGCTAAAGGTGCTGCCACCAAGCCTGATGGCTGAGCTCCATCCCTGGGTCCCACATGGTGGAAGGAGAGAAAAGACTCCTGCAAATTGTCCTCTGAGCTCTACCCATGCGTGGTGGCACGTGTGTCCTCTTCCCACATACACACACATCACGTATGTAACTCCCACCAATGAGCTCCACCGGGCCAGCAATTCCACTCCTAGGTACACACCTGGGAGACAAGGCCAGGACCAAGGGCCGCACAGAATCACATAGATGGCTCAGCCAGCGTGAGGACCCAAGTCCAGGTTCCCAGTATCCATGTAAACAGCCAAGTGCAGCCAGAAGATGCCCGCAATTCCAGAGAGGTGTAGACAGGGGGTTCCCCTAGCCAACCCCGTGGTGAACTCCAGGGCTAGAGAGAGACCCTGTTTCAAAAGACTCAGGTGGAGTTTTGCAATGGGCAGTAGTTGACAGAGAAACGCAACTGATCAAAACGCCAGGGACAAGGGCTGGATCCCTAAATCACCCTGTCCATGCCTCGGGCGGCCTGGAGGCAGAAGAAAGAAAGTAAAAGTTGGAGGGTGGGAGTAGCGCTGTGAAGCGTGACCTTCCAGACGTGATTTGACCTGCACAGCACAGCTGTGCTTATCTGCACAAGGTAGGGCCCTGCAACACCAGCCCTGCCCCACTCCCTAGGCCCCACTAGAGGCAGCTGAGGGGGACCGAGGAGCAGTAGTGTAGTTGCTGATATCTGCCCATGCTGCTGCAAGTTACCATAAGTGAACTCAGTGCAGAGACAAAATCCAAACATGAAAGTAAGAAAACTAGCTGGGGAGAAACTCCCAACTGGGGCAGTGGGGCATTGAGAGACAGAAATGGGATAAAAATGACCAAAGTTCATTTTTTACATGGATGAAAGTGTCATGGTTCTTAGTGAAAAACAATCAAAGAGGACATCTGACACTGACTCCTGACGTCCGCACATACACACGTATGCTCACACACACGAAGGCTGCACGCATGTCTTCATAGCAACGTTCCCCAGAGAGTGGGGACAATGCAAACATCTGACGAACCCATGCGTGAAGATAGTGTGGCCCACCTGTGCATGAGATTCTGCCAGGTCACGATAAAGGAACGAACGGGACACACAGCCTGCGTGTCAGAGACCCCTTGAGCCATCAAACCTAAGTCAAAGAAGCAGTCACAGGGGATCACAGATGGCAATTCCATTCATAGGAAACATGCAGAATGGACCACCCACAGTCGTGATGGAGCTGATGGAGCAGGAGCTGGGTGACTGCTGAGGCCCATGGGTTTCCATTTCAGGGGCCCGGGCATGTCCTTAGGTTAGATTACGATGAGCACTGCACAGTTATCATTATATGCTCACAGTCAGGGGGCTGGAGAGGTGGCTCAGCAGTTAAGAGCAGTTAAGATCCCGCAGAGGACCAGGGTTCAGTTCCCTGAACACACATGGCGGCTCACAACCACCCATAACTCCAGTTCCAGAGGATCTAATGTCTAATGACCTCCATGGGCATCAGGCACACCCGTAGAGTACAGACATATATGCAGGCAAAACACCCATACAGAAGCCAGACAAGCTGATCTATGTGAGTTCGAGGCCAGGTTCTCTCTCTCTCTTTCTGTCTGTCTCTCTTTTTCTCTCCCTCCCTCCATCCATCCCTCTCTTCTTTCTTTCTTTCTTTCTTTCTTTCTTTCTTTCTTTCTTTCTTTCTTTCTTTTCTTTCTCTATTTTCTCTTCTTCTTCTTCTTCTTCTTCTTCTTTCTTTCTTTCTTTCTTTCTTTCTCTCTCTCCCTCTCTCTTCCCCCTCTCTTTCTCTATTTATTTATTTCAGAGAAGGTCTCACTATGTAGCCCTAGCTGGCCTCAAGCTCACAGAGAGCCACCTGGTCCCTGACTCCCAAGTGTTGGTGTTAAAGGTGTGTACCATGTACCAGTAACTTTCTTTTTAATAGCAACTGCACACTACCCAGGCCTCTTGCAGGAAAGAGGTTGAAGACTCACAGTGTAGAGACTAGTACAGAGAGACCAAAGGCCCAGTCTCATAGGTACGATTTTGCTGTTTTGTTGTCTGTCTGTCTGTCTGAATCAGTCTCATGTAAGCCAGGCTGACTTCAGACTTCTTATGTAGCCAAGGATGACCTTCAACTCTTAATCCTCCTGTCTCCATTTCCCGAGGGTAAGGTTACAGGCACACACCACTACACCTGCTTCATGCAGTGCTGGGGATTGAACCCAGGGCCCTGTGTATGCTAGGCAAGCACTCTACCAACTGATCTATACCGCAGCCCCAGGTAACAAATGTTAACTAGATGTGCTAAGATGTAGGCTATGATTTGACAAGTCTTTCGCGTCTGTTCCTGATCAACTTCCAGAGAGCCGGATGCTGTGTGGTGTGGGGGTATGTGTGTGTGTGTGTGTGTGTGTGTGTGTGTATGTGTGTGTATGTGAGTGTGTATGTGTATTGTGTGGGTGTCTCAATGTATTGTGTTGTGTGTGAGAGCATGTGTGCATGGTGTATGTGGTATGTGTGAGTGTGTATTGTGGTGTGTGTATATGTATGTGTGTGGTGTAGGTATCTGAGTGTGTGTATGTGTAGGGTGTGAGTGTGTTATGTAAGTGTGTCTGCATAGTGTATGTAAGTGTGTATGTGGTGTGTATGGTGTGTGTTAAGTATATGTGGTGTGTGTGTGAGTGTGTGGGGTGTGAATGTGTTTAATAGAGTTCCAGTTTGGAGTTTTTCTCCACCCACTGAGCTTGCTAGTCCTATGCAGCTACTGTTCTGGGCTTGTCGCAAGTTGGCAAGCAGACATGGAGCTCAGCTGTCCCCCGAGGGAGGTGTCGAGGGTCAGGGCTAGCAGCGGGTGGGGTTGGTTACCCATCCTGGCCGAGGGCCCCAGGGCCAGATGTTTGGGCTTAGCTGCCCGGCCAAACAGGGATAGAATGACTGAGTAATTGGGTACCCGCTTGTTTGGGGCTGGCAGAAGGTAACGGGGGTGGAGAGACCTTGGGCTAGAATACCCATCACACACCCACACACCCCAAGTTTGCAAAGAAGCCAAAGCTGCACCCCAAGCTGGGCTCTCTGGCACTTTCGGAGAGATGACACATAGCTAGGGCCCACCTCCTAGCTGGGGTACTGCTCTGTGACACCCCAGTGAGCCAGGACAGGAAGGGGAAGGCAGCCCTGCTCTCCCGAGGTTAGCTGTCAGCAGTTACTTAAGCTCATTAAGTCTCTGGCTTAATGAGCTATGGGGACCAGAGAGTTCCCTGCATGTGCCTTCTGCCTGTTGGCGGGATCAGAGTGCCCATCAATCAAGACCCCCGGACACTATCCCACTCCCTGCCCAAACCAGTAACTGGACCCTGCTGGCCTTTGCAGGAGTGCAGGGGCGCCAGGCTCCATCACCTTCCGTGACCTCTGAGCCATGATCTTGGAAGAGAAGAAGGACCAGTTTCCTGGCCAGGGCTGCAGGGGTCAGAAACTGGAGTGCTGGCGGGTGGGGCCGGGTGGGGTGGCATCTTCCAAGCTAGCCCTCGGTTTACAGACCAGTGAGGCTAGGTTCAGGGGTAGAAAGGGACTTGCTCGAGTCACTGAGACGGGGGAACCCAGGGCAAGGACAAAGCAGGGGCACTGTCTGTCTTTGTCCCTGCTTGGGTCCCAGCTCTACCGTGTGGCGCTGGGAATGAGCTGGCCGGCTCTGAGCCCTTTCTGTACTGCAGATCAAGGCTCCTCCCTTGCAGGGTCCAGTGTGACTGCCCGGTTGTTTATCTAGAGTCCACGCTCCAGAAGGTGGTACCTGCCTGTAATCCGAGGACTTGGGAGACAGAGAGGGGATGGGGTTCAAACCTCAGCCTTTGAAGCCAGTCTGAACTAGTGTGTGTGTGTGTCTGTCTGTCTGTCTGTCTGACTGACTGTCTCTCTCTCTCCCTCTCTGTCTCACACACACACCACGTTGTTCAGCACAGACAGGCTGTGTCTGGTGTCTGGGGGAATCACTCTGTTTTCATGAATCCATTAACTTTACGGGGGAAATATGCAGAGGTTAGAGGACAGCTTACCGTAACTGGTTCCAGGGAATCAAACTGAGATCATCGAGGCTCACATAGCAAGTGTCTACCCACTGAGCCATCTCACTAGCCCTGGGCTCACTCTTGGTCAGTGGCATCATCACATACCATCTCTGCCCATACATGAACTGACTCACTGGAAATCCTCCCCCGTGAGCGTGATCTGATTAACATTCCCATTTTACAGAGGACAAAACTGAGGCTGTGAGAAAGAAGCCAAAATTCCAGAGGTACGCAGGCTGACCACAGCCAAGCCTTGACTCAAAGTCCACTTGGTCTGATGTCGCCATGTGACACTATCTGAAGAGCAAGGTCCCTGAGCTGGGAATGAAGTTCAGTTGGCAGAATGCTTGCCCGGCATGCATGAAGCCCTAGGTTCAACCCGCAACCATGCACAGATACAGCACATCTGTAATCCCAGCACATCTGTAACCCCAGCACTCCAGAGGTACAGACAGAGGCTCAGGGGCATCCATAACACACTGGATAGAACATTGGATTGGGCTCATGCATGAAATCTTCTCTCAGAAGGGTCTGGAGTAGACAGGCATGGGTTGCCCTGGGGCACAAAGGGGGGATAAATCAGTCCCCCAGCTCATGTCCCTGAAAGTTTAAGCACCCTCAGAAACACAATGCTACCACCCAGTCATGTCCACATGCCCATGAGCCACACACTATTATTATCCGCGTTTACAGGTGGGAACGGGGACCAGGGCTCAGGAGCTGGCTCAGCGCTACCCCTAGCAAGGGCTCCTCCCTGGCGTCCAGGCTGCGAGGACATCGACCCATCTGCTGAGCTGTGGTAACAGTACCCTCCTCCGTCAGTGTTAATGGAGAAGGAATGACAGCTGGGCGTGGAGCCGCTAAACCAGCGGTTCTCAACCTATGGGTCATGACCCCGCTGAGTTGTCTTTCACGGAGGTCACCTAAGACCACCCTGTATATTGGATGTTTGCACGACAGTTCATAACAGCAGTGATAAGGTAGAGATGGGAATGATGTCATGGCTGGGGGTCACCACAGCATGAGGAACTGAATTAAAGGGCCGTCGCAGCATTAGGAAGGCTGAGAAGTGCTGCTAACACAGACATACCCAGTCAGTGATAGTCCCTGTGACGCTGATGCTATATCCCGCCAGACACGGAGCATGTGCTCTGGTCTTAAAGTCCCGCCTGGGCAGATTCGTCACTGTCAGGACTCATGGTGATCATCACCAGCACGATCAGCCACCAGCATTGTTAGCATATCAATGTCATCGTCATGGTGCCACTATTACTGTCACCACTGTCTTCTGTCACCCACAGCTACCATCATGCTCGCTGCTACCAACACCTTCATTATTCCTAGTCACCATTATCATCACCTTAGCCATCCCTACCCGCATCATCACTAGTATCAGCACCATCAGAACCCTCACAAGTACCACCATCACCACCTTCGTCACTACACCATCAACACCACCACTCCACCCTTGTCGCCAGTCACTTTGTCACACTTCATCATAAGCACCCCAATCTCTAGCACCACCATCCCCCACCAATTATGATCACCCCAATCTCTAGCAACACCACCCCTTCATCATTACCATCACCCCAATCTCTAGCAACACCACCATCCCCCATCATTACCATCACCCCAATCTCTAGCAACACCACCCCCCATCATTACCATCACCCCAATCTCTAGCAACACCACCCCCCATCATTACCATCACCCCAATCTCTAGCAACACCACCCCTCCATCATTACCATCACCCCAATCTCTAGCAACACCACCATTCCCCATCATCACCATCAATGCTGTCACTGCCATTATTGCCTTCGTGCCTAGGATCGTCTCCATCACCGTGACCGTAGCATGTGTGAGGTTGACAGGTTAGGATCAACTTTGTGACTCTGTCCCCCCAGGGTTCCCTGCTCCCCCAGTAACAACACCCACACTCGGTTGGTAGATACTTTGGTTTTCTTTTGTCTGAGAGCATCTTAAGCACCCTGAATTTCAGAAAGAGTCACACATCTCCCCTCAGAGGCCTCTCCTCCTCGGTGGTGGTGGTGGTGGGCACAGGGGTGCTGGGAGGCCAGGCCACCTCTGCCAGTCTCTTTAAAGTCTCGCTCAGCTGCCCCAGGCCCTGGGCAGCCTCTACCAACCGGACTAGGCCCAGCCCCAGGACTTGACGTTCCTGCCGGTCTTGTTCCAGGACCCGAGTCAGCCTCTGCAGCTGGTCACCCACCTCCCTCACAGCAGCCACCAGCTCCACCAAAGCGGGTGGCTCACAAGCCATGACCCTTACAGGGGGCACCGGGGACAGACACGGTCCAAGGGCTTCTGGGTTGTGATTAGGGCTTGGCCCTTGAGTGAAGCGGTCACGGGGAGGTTGGTCCAACGGGTGGGCCATAGAGGAGAGGTGAAGGTCGGAGGTCACAGTGGGGTCTGGAGGTGAGTGTGAGGTCTGGAGAGGTGGAGAGGTTAATTTAGGACTCTGGCTTCTGGGCGGTTTAAAGACCTCCGTGGACTGTGGGTCCATGCTTGGAGCCGGAGAATGCCTGGAGGGGTCAGACTCCGAGGCTGGAGAGGGCTCCAGGTTCTGCTTTCCGGATGTGCTTGTGGGAGGGGCTTCCTCAAAGGTCAGTTCCGGGTGTAGGCTAGGCTTGACCCTTGGCTCCAGAGTGAGAGAGGGAAACCCCGTCTCAGGGGAAGATGGAAGGGACTTTGTAGGGGTGGCAGCGGTTAAGGAAGTATGAGGGTTGGTGGGAGGTTGAGGCGTTGTGGTGGGGTGAAGGGCCTTGGGAAGCTGAGGGTCTGTGGTGTGTTCAGGGGTCATGGTAGGGTAAGAAGTGGTGTGTTGAGGGGTGGTGGTCGGGTGAGGGGTGGTGGTAGGGTGAGTGGCTGGGGTGGGGTGAGGGACAGTGGAAGGCTGTGTGGGGGTCCTGGGGCTCATGGGGATGCCTGAGAAGTCAGAACTTTCTGGGACTATTTTGGGTGTTGCACCCAAGCCTGGGGTTGTGTTGAATCCTGGGGTCAGTTCTGAGGTAGGGGAAAGGCTGGTCCCTTCTGGTAGCGTGGAGGAGTCAGAGGTTAGTCCTTTAAGGGAGGTGGATGTTGGGCTCTGGGAGTGCTGTGGGATCCCAGTGGGAAGCAAACTGGCATCAGAAGTGGACAAAGTAGAGTCAGAGGCTGTCAAAGAGGACAGTCCCGGAGTGGGTGGAGATGTTTGGGGAGGGCCTGTGGTCCTCTCCGGCTCTGTGGCTGAGTCTGGGATGAGCTGTGGCCCGGAGCCAGAGGTCAGCGGTGAGCCAGAAGGCGCTGGGGAGGTGGAAGAAGCTGGGGATAAGGTGGTGGGTGCTGTCCTGGCTGGGGTTGGTAGCAGCAGCCGGCGCTCCGGTTTTGGCTTCCTTGGGGAACCTGTAGGAGAAAGCAGGGGGGCAGGGGCAGGTCAGTCTGAGGTCAGTTTGCCCTATCCACTGTGTCCCGCAACGCCCCTTGAGGAGCTGGCCAATGGGAAGGCAAAGATCTTCGTGACATCATGGGTCACCGGCAGACTTCACCAGGCCCTAGTGCCCCCCTCTTCTCCTCCTGTGAGGTTCCTGCCGCCACCTGGTGGTCTCTGAGGGGAAAGTACATGGATACAAGTAGGGAGGAGCTCTGGAAGATAGCGGAGAGTTTGAGGACAAGTCCCAGGGACCAGAAAGATGGATACGCTTTGGGATGCAGAAAGACAGTAAGATACCTAGGAGACACCCACCGTGTGACTCTATGTGATAATTTACTTCCACTGTCAGTTGACTGGGTTTGGATTCACCTAGGGGACACAGCTCTGTTGATAAGTCTGTGAGTGTTTCCAGAATTTTACTAAGAAGGGAAGAACTACCCCGATTATCCCATGGCCTGGGGGCCTAGACTAAACAAAAAGAAGGACCTAAACCGGGCGTGGTGGCGCACGCCTTTAATCCCAGCACTCGGAAGGCAGAGGCAGGCGGAACTCTCGAGGCCAGCCTAGTCTACAAGAGCTAGTTCCAGGACAGGAAACATAAGCTATGGAGAAACCCTCTCTCGAAAAATAAAAAAAAAAAAAGAAGGACCTAGTGAGGTGTGGTACCACACGCCTTTAATCCCAGCAGAAGCAGGTAGATCTCTGTGAGTTTGAGGTCAGTCTGGTCTACAAAGTGGGTGGCAGCCAGGACTGTTATACAGAGAAACCTTATCTCAAAAAAACAAAAAGAAAAAGGGAAACAAAAGAAAGAAAGAAAGAAAGAAAGAAAGAAAGAAAGAAAGAAAGAAAGAAAGAAAGGAAGGAAGGAAGGAAGGAAGGAAGTTATTATCTGTCATAGGGTAGACCAATGATGGGTAGACCAGTTCTTAGGTGTCCTAATAATTGCCTGCAACGCTAATGTCTTTAGCTATCACTGTGCGCTGGTTGGCAGAATTCTCTCAGGATCGTCTCTACTCTAGCTAATGACTCCTTGCTGTAGGCTAGCCCTCTGTCAGGTCTTCCTGAGGTAAGAATTGGGTTACCCCTGGGAACTTGAAGCCCATCTCTGCACCCCACAACACAAGCTCCCCAGGCCTCACCTGTGCCTGCACGGGCCCTCGGAGCTGGAAAGGGGTGGCCTGGACTCTTGCCGGTGGCGCTGGTGACAGTAGGTCGGGGTTTAGTGGTGGTGGGGGTCCCTCGAGACAGACCCCTCCGTGAAGGTGTATCCCACGTCCAGGAGACTTCATAACCGCCCTGGCCATCTGCACATGTGTGAGGAGGGAGTTGGGTCTCTCCTTCTACCTTCATCTCCCCCGCAAATTACCACAGCCCCCATCACAGCCTCCTCGACCACGTGTGTCACCTAGGCCACCAGTCAGGATTGCTCTTGGCTGAAAGCAGAAGCTGATGAGATTCCTCACAGAGGAAACACAAGAATTACTTCCATTCCCTGAGCCTCCTGGCCGTGGGTACAAACCCTCACAATAGCTGGACTTTCGTGCTGTCCCAAACAATTTCTTTTTTTCTTTTGAGCCATACACACATACACACACATGTACAAACATAAATAAATGTAAATAGATAAATGGATGAATATAAATAAGCAATAAGAAGAAAAACCAAATTCCCCAATTTTATAAATCCTTAGAATACAGAAACATTTCCAGGCTGAAGTGAACAAGAAAAAAATAAACACACAGCTAAGGCCAGAGAAAGACACAGTACTGGCTTTGGAGATGGGAGGAACTGCGTCTAGAAAAAAGAGGGCGGAGTCTCCCATAGGAACCAGCCCAGCCAATACCCTGATCTTGGCTCAGTGAGACCCATGCATTCTGACCTACAGAAGACCAAGAATAATGAGTGTGTGTTGTTTAAGCCTCTGGATCTGTGGTGATGTCATTACCGCCAGAGAGATGAATGTAGGCACTTCTTGGAGCAAGAGGGATGGCTTTGGTGACTGAGAGCATCTATTGCTCTCGCGGAGGACCCAAGCTGGGTTCCCGGCACACGCTTCAGGCAGTTCACAACTGCCTGTAACTCCAGCTTCATATCGATGTCCTCTTCTGGTCTCATTGGGACTGCATTTGTGTGTGTGTGTGTGTGTGTGTGTGTGTGTGTGTGTGTGTGTGTGTGTGTAGGTATGTGCATAAATAAGCTAAGTTTTTTGAGACAGGGTCTTTGTATGTATCTCTGACTGACTATTCTGGACTTGCTATGGAGGCCAAGTTTGCTTCGAGCTCACAGAGATCCACCTGTCTCTGCCTCTGGAGTGCTAGGATTAAGTGTGCCACCATCCAGCCATATATATATATTTGATTTTTTGAGACATGGTTTCTCTGTGTAGTTCTGACTATCTTGGAACTTACTGTGTAGACCAGGCTAGCCTCAAATTCAGAGATCTACCTGCCTCTGTCTCATGAGCGCTGGGATCAAAGGCGTTGCCACCACTATCCAGACATAAAATAAATCTTAAAAAAAAAAATCCTAGTCCCGTGACTACCGTGACTATGCAAGTTTTCTCCCAAAGGCCTTTGGTCCTCTGAGAAGCCCTTTCCTGGGGTTAGTGAGAAGACAGATGGCTCAGTGGGTAGAGATGCTTGCTGTGTGCCCGATGACCGGAGTTGGATCCCCAGAGCCCATACGGTAGAAGTAGAAAACCAACTCATGCAAGTAGTCCTCCGAGCTCCACACCTGTGTGATGGCACACTCCAAATTAATTAAAAATAATTCCCTCCAGGCTGGAGAGATGGCTCAGTGGTTAAGAGCATTGCCTACTCTTCCAAAGGTCCTGAGTTCAATTCCCAGCAACCATATGGTGGCTCACAACCATCTGTAATGAGGTCTGGTGCAGACATACAAACAGAATATTGTATACATAATAAATAAATATTTAAAAATAATAATAATTCCCTCCCTGCTCTCCTCTGCTGCTGGATAATATCACATTTCTAGGAGGCTTTTTCTTGATTTCTCTACTATAACCATCATTCCAACCTCAGGAACCTGCGCCTATGGGTCTGCCATACAGCACCCTGCCAGCAATGCTTTCTGTCATAGGTGAGTTCAAGTGCTTTCTGCACATTGGCTTGGGACATGACGTCACACAACTCACTCCAGTCCCCGTGGAGTCCAGATTGGTGTCTGCTGAGTGAATCAGACCCCAGACTTGTCCTTTGAAAGACAACAAGCATCACCCCAACGCATCGCGCTGCCTGCCTGCAATCCTACCACTGAAAGTTCAAGCCAGGCTGGGCTGTGGAGTAAGATGGTCTCAAAAGCAAGCCAAGAAGCACTGGCGATATCTCTATTTGTAGGGTGCTTGCTTTGCACACACAAGGAACTGCGTGTGAACCCCAGCACACACATTTAAAGAAAATAAAAAGCACCGGGTGGTGGCAGCACACACCTTTAATCCCATCACTCAGGGAGGCAGAAGCAGGTGAATCTGAGTTCGAGGCCAGACTGGTCTACAGAGCGAGTTCCAGTGCTGGGCATTTGGTTCCTCTTGTGATTTCAGTGCTGGGGAAACTGAGGCAGGAGGATCTCTCAGGCTTCTCAGACCTGAGCTCCAGACCACTGAAAGACTCTGTCTCACAAAAATGAGGCTTAGACAGTGCCTGCAGAATGACATCAGAAATTGTCCTCTGACCTCCACACACTGTCCATACATTGCAGGGACACACATAAGCATGCCACATACGTAAACGCATACGTAAGACACATGCAAACTATTTGAAACAGAGTCCCATCCTGGCCATACACATACCCCTTACCTTCTCCTAAGCCTTGCTACATGGAGCTGACCCGAGGGTCCCCGCCTCCCCACCCCTGCCAAACCTGCCTCAGGGACTAGCAGCCTTTACAGCGGCGGGTGCCTCGCATGTGATCAATTCCTCCACAAGGGGGCGCTGAGGGACAGGGAAACCGCCCTTATTGCACAGAACAAAGGTTCTGAAATTCCGGCCGCACCTGATTGAGAATCAGGGTCTCGAGGAGATCATTTCCGGTTCCAGCATCGCAATGGTCAACCCTCATCCCAACATGAGATACTGCAGGGTCCTAGTCACAAATCCCTGAGCCTGCTCCCTTGCTCGACTCTACAGGTGGCAACGCTGGATCCTGGTGGCCAATCAAAATGAGCAGCACTCCTGTGATGCAATGAGGTGCCAGGCAGAGCAGCGGGTGCCTGCCCCGCCAAGCCTAACTGTGCATTCTGCGCTCGAGAAGGGATATGGGCTGATCGTCCCAGCAGTGACAGGCGGAGCAATACACAAACAGGGGCAGGCATTGCTAACAGTCCAAAGCGGAGACTGAAATGAAGGAGACCGAGGAAAATGGAGCCGGTGGTGGGAAAGGCAGGGGACAGGACAGAAATAGTGAAACCAACGAACAGAAAACGTGACTCAGAACATGACAGGAGCTGACCGAAAAGAAGATAGGTATATGTGGTGCGCTGTGCCTGGAGTGCCAGCGTCCGGGAGAGAGGTACAGACAGGGACTCGAGGCCAGCCTCAGCTACACGGGAAATCCCAGCCTGGGCTATAAAACAGCATATCAAAAGAGTGGGGGAGAAGAGTGAAGGAGGAAATGGAAGGAAGGCGAGAGAAAACGAAAGAAAGGGAAGGGACCTGGAGTAGGAAACACGAGTGGGCAGATGAGAGGGCTCACTGGGTGAAGATGGCAACATGCAGGAAACTCTGGTTGGGTACCTGGAACCCACGTGGTAGGAGAGGACTGGCTCCTGCAAGTTGTGCTCTGACTTACACACACACACACACATGCATGCACGGTGGCACATGGGCTGGAGCATACTCATGTATGCGCACACATACACAATTGACCGATGTAACAAGAATTTCTAAAAAGGAAATAGAAGTGAGACATGAAAGGAGCGAACTACGGAAGAGAGCAAAGGAGAGGGCACGGAAGGACAATGGAGGGGGGAAGAGAGCAAAGGAGAGGGCACGGAAGGACAATGGAGGGGGAAGAGAGCAA
>NW_004949145.1:1893714-1894821 GCF_000317375.1 Microtus ochrogaster
CACACACACACGTCACGGAGGTCTTAGGAAGCGCCCATGAGGAAGACAGCTGGGTGGGAGGTGAGGAGAGAACACATGGGGAGGCAGCTCGGGGACAGGGTGTCTCTGGATCCCCGTGCTGGCAGCAGAGATGGAAGGATGCAGACAATAGTGAGACAGAGCCATGGAGCAGTCGAGGGACAGAGAGCCTGCTGGACAGGCTGGGAAGGGCAGGGGACAGAACTCATGCCCCAGGGATCCCTGCCTGTGTCTGAGCTACAGCTGACAAGGACAGTGTGTGGCTGGCCTGTCAGACTCAGTAGGACTCTGCTCACTTTCCCAGGAGCTGGGGTAGGAAGCTGCCACGGTAACCCTGAGCTGAGGATTCTGGGTCATTTACACAGACACTCAGTTTGAGGTCAGCCACTTCCTGGTCGCTCAGGACTGGCCGATGCCCTCTGACCTCTCAAAGCCAACCGCTGCCTCTTTCTACTCTGGAGAAGATGAATATGGTCAAGCCCAAGCACGGGACATGTTTAGGATGTCTGGATAGGTTCGAGGAAAGCCTGCAGGGCCTTGGAGGCCTCGGCCACCTCAGTTAGAAAGATCTTTATGGGTGACCATGTGGCACCCATTTGTAATGTCCTCACTTGGGAAGGGAAGGCAGAAGGACCAGGCGCTCAAGGCAAATCTCAGTTACATAGCAAGTTCAAGGCCAGTCTGGGAATACGTGACACCATCTGGAAAAACAAACAGAGTGGTTCATACCGCCCAGGGAGCAAAAGTACTTTCTGCCAAGCCAAACAATGTGAGTTTGAGTCCTGGGACTCCATGGTGGAGGCAGAGTGTGGCATTCGCACGCACACAAGTTCCTGGCCAAGGCCCTCACCTGTGTCTGGCCGCCTCTGTGTTCCTGAAGAGGGGACTTCCGGGTTCCTAGTGGTAGCCGCCCAGGAAAGAGTCCGTCCAGGCCGTGCTGCCGTAGTGGTTCCTTTGGTCAGGTCCTCTCCTGAAGTGGGGTCCCAAGTCCAGGAGGGATAATCATCGTCACCTGTGTACCCTGGGGAGAGACTAGGTAGCATGTGTCTCCTTCCGCTATCTGAGGTCCTTGCCACCGCTCTTTCCTTC
>NW_004949145.1:1895339-1899849 GCF_000317375.1 Microtus ochrogaster
TCCCCCACGTCCCCGAGGGGCAGTCGCTCAGTGAGGTCTCACTCCCCTTACAGCCCATGTCATCCAACCAGATGGGCCCGGTCCCAGGACCATAGTGGGTTTTGCCTACTCGGGGCCGGACCTTTCCACAGCCCAGTTCCCAGCAGGCCACTGTGGCATCCCGAAGGTCCCAGCTGTCATCACAGACCGTGCCCCACTGTCCAGCATGCCACACCTCTAGCCGGCCAGCACACCTGTTAGGCCCATCAGCCAGACGAACCCGGAAGGGACCTGGGGGCATGGGACACCCTCGGGTTAGGAGGTAAGGGCTTGGCCTCGTTGCTGTTCCCAATCCCTTTCACCTGCTGCTGCTCACCTGATGGCGTAGGGACTCCAGCAGATGGGGTGGGGGCTGGATATCGGGAGGACTCCATCTCACCAGATGGCTCCAAGGAGGCTTGAGGGGTCTGTGTGATGGTGGCCTCAGAGGTCACTTCTTGGGGGTCTTGAGTGTACAGTGATGTTACAGTCTCTGAGGTCCACTCCCAGGGGACCCTGGGGGTCAGTTTTACAGGGGTATGTGACATCTGTCTGTGGGGAGCCTCAGTGGTCAGTCTTTTAGGTAACTTGGAGGTACGTGGGGTTATATTTAGGGTGCTTGGGGTGCCTGGGACCCTGGAGCGTCTAGTGGTTGGCATCCCAGGGGGCGGAGTGGTTGGCCGCTTTGCGTTTTTAGTCACCCACTTCTTAGTGCTCTTGGGCGCTTTCCCTGGAGCCTTTGTGGTCTTCTCTAGCACACTGGAGGTGAGATCAGCAGAGGGCTTGGTGGCCAGCTCTCCTGGAAGCCAGGCATCCTGATCTCTCCCCAGCCCAGGGAGCCAGCTCCAGCTGAAGGGGTCTGAGATAGTATCCAGGCCAGGGGTCCCTAGGAGGCAGGGAGGGAAGAAAGAGAAGATGTAGAAACCATGATGGAGGACTCATGGGACTCTACCACTAACCTCTAGCCCATGTCCTCAGCCCTCTTTTCACTTAAAAAAATAAAAATGAAAAAGTGTGCTGGGCTAGAGATGTGGCTCAGTGGTTAAGAGCATTTGCTGCTCTTCCAGAAGACCTGGGTTTGAGTCTTTGCACCCACGTGGTGGCTCACAACTGTCTGTAACTCCAGGCTCAGAATCTGAAGCCCTCTTCTGGCTTCTGAGGGCTCCAGGCACACACGTGGTGCACAGATGTACTTTCAGGCAAACTACCCATACATATGAAAACAAATAACACACACACACACGCACGCACACACACAGAGGTTTCTCGAGACAGGGTTTCTCAGAGATCTGCCTGCCTCTGCCTCCCGAGTGCTGGAATTAAAGGTGTGCGCCACAGCCCAGCTAGCAATCTATACTAAGTATGTTTGTTCTCTGGCAATTCCAAGCATGTCTATACTGAATTACTCTCTCCATCCACTCTTTCCTCTCTCTACCTCATCCCTAACAATGTCCCTTTCCCCCTTTCTTAGCTTTGGGTTTCGCTGTATGATCCATCAAAGGCCACCTGTGTTACCAGTGGACTGGGGCTGTCATTAGAGTCTGGTATGCAAATGAAAACAACCTTAAGATTCTATCTCGCCCAATCAGAGCTACTTAGGACAGGTATTCCCCTCCCAGGCGCATACCCTAAGGTAGTGGTTCTCAACCTTCCTAATGTTGTGACCCTTTAATACAGTTCCTCATGTTGTGGACATCCTCCCCAGCCATAATTATTTTTGTTGCTACTTCATAAGGGTAGCAATAATTTTGCTGTTATCAATCATAATGTAGACATCTGATATTTCCAATGGTCTTAGGCGACCTCTGTGAAAGGGTCATTGGACACACACACACACACAGCCACAGGGTCGGGACCTACAGGTTGTGAACCACTGCCCTAAAGGCTTCATATCTTACTAGCATAACAACTGCTTAGCTCACTCTGTAGCCCAGGCTGGCCTTGAACTTGAGATCCTCCTACCTCAGGCTTTCCAGTAGCTGGGATTACAGGTCTTAACCATCAAGCCTGGCCCCACAAAGATTTACTTTTATTTTATGTGAATGTTTTGCCTGCATGTATATCTGTGTACCATGTGTGTTCAGTGCCTGTAGGGGCCAGGAGACAGCAACAGATCCCCCCAGAACTGTAGTTAGAGGGCTGCCATGTGGGTGCTGGGAATCTAACCTGGTCGGTTCTCTACAAAAGCAGCCAGTGCTCTTAACCACTTAGCCCTGGTTTCGTTGTTATTGTTTGTTCTTTTATTATGACAGTGTTTCTATGGCCCAGGTTAGCCCTAAACTCCTAAGAACGCTCTTGCCTCAGCCTTTCAAATGACAGTGTTATAGGCATGCCCTACTGCCCTGCCTTTTCCTTCAGGTTCATCAGCCTCGAGAGTGGCCCGATGACCACCAGGCCACGTCCCTGTTTCTGATTCTCTGTGGCTGTCCCACCAGAGAGGGGCAGAGCTGATCACGTCATCCTTTGACTCACCATTACCTATGGTATATCTTTCTGGTTAGGCCACACAGCCACTCTAGGGTGAGCCATGCCCAACACAAGCCTGGGTACATTTCCCCTGGCTTCAGAAAGATGACTTCTAAGTCCTTGGAATGTTCTTGCCTGGTAAGAAATTCTTTGTTGGGGTAGGGGACTGGAGAGACGGTTCAGCAGTTAAGAGCACTGGCTGCTCTTCCTGGGGACCCAGGTTCAATTCCCAGCACCCACATGGCAGCTCACAACTGTGTGTAACTCCAGTTCCAGGAAACCTAACACACTTACACAAACACACATGCAGGCAGAACAGCAATGCACATAAAAATAAATAATCTTCAAAAAGAATAAGAAACTCTTTGTGTTTGGGGGACTTGACTTGTGCTATGTTAAGTCTATAAGGACAATGTGACTTCTGAACAGCCATGTACATGTTCAGCTACATCTATGTGTCAAGTCCCTACAAAGAAAAAGGCTAGACATCAAGCTAAGACCACATGTCTGCTTGGCCATCCCTGCATGTTGTCACACATGTTCTGGGAGAGCTCAGCACGGTCTGCTTCATCCCACTGGGACTCATCTGATCTTTGCTCTGTCCCTTTCCCCTTGCTGAACTCAACCCGCATCTTCACGCTGCGGAAACACGACCCTGAGCTGATGGCCTCTCATGTCTGGGAGTCCCTTTAGCAAAGGATGGACCTCAGGCTGGTCTCAGAGCCTCCCAAACTCTACCTTGCCACACTGATTTGCAATAGCTTGTTTGTGTTCTTTCTCTCCATGAGAACTGAGCCTCTCAAAGACCCATACACTATGTCCAGTCCATTTGCACACCCAGCTCCTAGGTCGGTGTCAGAGACCAGAGTCCTAAAAATGGGGGAAACGTACTGCAACATTGATTTTAACCAGCTCTTACTTTGGCCAGACTTAGGCAGTGTGTGTGTGTGTGTGTGTGTGTGTGTGTGTGTGTTCAGACAGGGTTTCTCTGTGTAACAACCCTTGCTGTCCTGGGACTTTGTAGACCAAGCTGGCCTCAAACTCACTGAGATCTACCTGTCTCTGCCTTCCAAGCGCTAGGATTAAAGGCGTGAGCCACCACTGCCCCACTAGACTTAGGCAATTTGAATGAGGTTATATGAGCTAAATTACCCACTCCAGGGCTCGAGCCTAGTAAGCACTCGTTTAGGTTAGCACTACCCTTAGTGTCCCTTCCTTCCTCTAGGAAGCCCGTGTAGCGCCAGAAGATGGCTAGTGTGTCCTCACCAGTGCAGGTGACCCCGACATCCTCATTGTGGGCACAGTTGTGCTTCCCCCAGGAAGCAGCAGGACATTCTGACAGCGAAGCCTCCGTCCCCACACAACCTACGTCATCCAGCCAGATGGGGCCCGCGCCCCAACCGAAGCGGCCTGCTGCAGGGTCTGGTTGCCGAGGCCCCCCACAGCCCAGCTCCCGGCAGACCACGGCCGAGTCTCTCATGTCCCAGCCGTCATCACAAACTGTCCCCCAGCGTCCATCATGCCATACCTCCAGCCGGCCAGAGCACCTGCTGGGACCAGCCACCAGGCGCAGCTGGGGAGACCCTGAAACAGAGAGGGAAAGCCAAGAGTTAGGGTTGGAGAGCCCCTCTGGCATCTAAACCTTTGTCTGTCTGCCTTCCAACTTCCTTTCCAAATGTCCATCTGTCCGTGATAGGCTTTCCCTAATTAACCCTTCTATCCAGACAGCAGTGTGGATCAAGTTCTCTTCTGCATTGGCCACAGTCAGGCCTGGCTGGGTGACTCCTCAGAAAGCTAAATATAGAATTACCATATGATACAGAAACCCCACTGTGAGGAATATACCCAAATACATTGAAAGGGATGTCTCAGTGGGCAAAGGTACCTGCCACAAAGCCTGACCACCCTGAGAGTCTGATCTCTGGGACCTCTGTGTGTGCATCATGACACACGTGCACACACAGAGATAAACATAATCTTAGAAAACTGAAAGACTATATTACCGTGCACTTGACAGAAATGGTCG
>NW_004949145.1:1900375-1932635 GCF_000317375.1 Microtus ochrogaster
GCAGCCCATGCTGGCCTCAAACTCATAATCCTCCTGCCTCAGCCTCTCGAGTGCTGGAACTGCACAAGTACACCACTGTGCCCACTGAACCAAGGGAATTATTTTACTTTTTTAGAGTTTTTTAAATATTACATTCATTTACTTATGTGTGTATGCACGTGTGTGTGTGTGTGTGTGTGTGTGTATGCCACCACATGTATGTGGTCAGGAAAATTTGTGAGAGCTAATGCTCTCCTTCCACAAAGTGAGTCCTGGGGTAAAATTTGGGTTGTCAGGCTGCAGCCAGCGCCTTCACCCACTGAACCATCTTTCCAGCTCTAGAGGATTTCCTGGGTGTTTGTGTGGATGATGGATGTGCATTCCTGTGGAGGCCAGAGGCTGACATCATTCTCTAAGTCATTGTTTCAGGCAGAGTCTCACCGACCCTGTGGCTCACTGATCTAACTCAACTCACTGGGCAGCAACCCCAGGGGCCCTCCTATCTCCCCGTCCCTGCTGGAGTTAGAGCAAGCTCAGGGGAGGGTCTTCCTGTCATCCCTCCCTCACTCCCTGACTCCCCCTCCCCTCACTGGAGTTAGAGCAAGCCCCAGGGGCCCTCCTGTCTCTCTCTCTCTCTCTCTCTCTCTCTCTCTCTCTCTCTCTCACACACACACACACACACACACACACACACACACACACACTGGAATTAGAGCAAGACCCAGGAGCCCTCCTGTCTCTGCTCTTCCTGCCCTGAACTACAGGTGTGTACTGCCACACCAAGCTTTTTCCTCCAGTGCTGGGATCTGAACCCGGGTCCTCATGCTTGCACAGGAAGTACTTTACCCACTGAGCCATCTCCCTAGTCCTCATCATGTGAAAACAATTCTTAAGCTGTGCTGTTACTTGGAGCAAGCCAGAGGACATTGTGACAGTTCCACTCCAGGGCATGAGAACCCAGAAGCTTGTGATGGGACTCTCGTCCTCCCCTCCTGCCCTGCTCAGGGCAACTACAGAAGGCAGGACCCGTATGCAAACACAGCCCTGAATTTTAGGGTGTCAGCCAGTATGTGTCCTAGTGAGCAGGGGACAGTCTCACACACAGCCAGGGCAGAGAGGGACTCACCAGCTTTAGGCCCAGGCTCTGGAGGGTCAGTGGGAGAGGCAGAAGGCAGACTGCCTACTGGCCCTGGGGTCTGGTTCACTGAGGTAGACAGAAGCCGGGGTGCTGAGGTGTTGCTGTCGACTGTGGGGGCTGTGGGCTGCACATCGCCTAGCGGCATGCCTAGGTCGAGGAAGAAGACATTAGTATTATTACCTCCAGGGCTGCCACCTACACAGACGACGCCCAGGGCCTCCAGGTCTCCGACCCACAGCAAGAAGCGGGCAGAAATAAGAGGGTAGGGGGAGCGCAATGTGGAGGGAGTTTAGAGGCCAGAGAGGAGAGGGAAGCACCCCTAAGCAGGCAAGACTGGCTTGAACTAGGAGCAAGGAAGTTGGGTTCATCCCATCAAACAATATCCAGTGTCTGTTAGGGAGACCAAGCTACCCTAGTTAACTCCAACCAAGGTTTCACATAATGTAAGATGGGGAAAGAGGGAAATCTACACACAGGAAACGCAGCATGAGCAGGGACAACATTCTTTCCCATCCACTCTAGGTGGCCACACACCCACTGTCCCCTCCTTCCCCACTGATGTCACTCACAGGCCCTTACCATCACACACAGCCCCAGCATCCTCCCGATGGTGACAGTCATGCTGGCCCCAGGACCTTGAAGGGCAGAATCGCAAGGCTGTCTCATTCCCCCGACATCTGAGATCATCCAGGACAATGGGTCCAGCCCCTTCCCCAAAGAAGGCGCCCCCTGGGGCGGCCAACGCGCCCCCACAGCCCAGCTCCCTGCAGGCCACAGCAGCATCGCGAAGATCCCAGGCATCGTCACACACCGATCCCCAGCGACCGCCATGCCAAACCTCCAGGCGGCCCGCGCAGCCATGGGGACCATCAGCAAGTCGCAGCCTGGGTGCAGGACCTGGATATAGGACAGGGGATAGAGTGACAAGAACTTAGAATGGATGAGGAGCTGCAGATGTTATACCAGAGGGGAAAACTAGAATGAGTTCGTGAGGACTATGTTAACGTTCTGTAGGAGTCCAGCATGGGTGCGCAGGTACGGAGTTAGACCAGAGAGGAATCAGGATGGGTGAATAGGTACTGAGTTGTGCCAACAGGGAACAAGAATGTGGAGGATGGGGAGGAGGGGCAGTAGAAGAAGGAAGAGAGGGAATGGAGGAGGGAGCTCTCAAGTGCCTTTCCATAACCCCTAGCCCTTTGTCCGGGTTTCTAGCCTCATTGCTCCCCGAATGCTGAAGCTTGGTAGACTAAACCCAAGCATCAAATCTGACTCTCCCATATTTCCAGAGAATGTGCAGAGAGACAGCCTTGAGGCCAGGCCTTTTACTGCTTCCTGGGGGGAGGGAGGAGCTGGGACCTGAGAACTGAAGAGGAGAGGGGGTAATCTGTGCCCCCCACCCATCCCGCATACCAGTGCAGACCAGCCCTGCATCCTCAGTGTGGTCACAGTTGCTCCGGCCCCAGGGGCTCCGGGGACAGTCCCGGAGAGCCTGCTCTCCCCCTCCACACCCCACGTCGTCCATCCACACGGGTCCTGCACCAGGTCCGAATCTGGCACCCCCAGGGGCGGCCAGCGCCCCCCCACATCCCAGCTCCCGACAGGCCACTGCTGCATCTCGGAGGTCCCATCCATCATCACACACAGTGCCCCAGCGTCCACCGTGCCAGACTTCCAGGCGGCCAGCGCATCCGTGGGGACCTGAGACCAAGCGCAGTCGCTCTGGGGGATACAGACAGAGAAGGGAGACCGTAAGAGGATTAGGTCTAATATCAGCTTCTTGTTCCTCCACCTGGGGAAACTGAAGCCCAGAAAGGGCAGGGGACTCAAGTTTGTCTGCCGACTGGCTCATTCAAAAAAGAGAACCGCCATTGGCAGGACCCCTGGGTCTCATAAGGGAAGGATCAGTTAGAGGGCGTGGCCAGCCCTGCCTGAATCCTGAGGGAGAACACTGAACACTGGCCTCCTTGGAGGGCCACAGGCAGAAGAAAGTCTGGGAAGCTCCCGGCACCCAGATCAGTGAGGGAAACCAGGGAGATCTGGAGGTTACCTTGGCGGGAAGCTCCATTTGTCAGTACAGGGGCCCGGGTGGACTTGGCCTGCTTGGGTGGTCGGGGGTTCTTCTTGCGAGGGCCATTCTGGGAGCTTGCTGCTGGTTGGGGAGCTGGGAAAGCGAGACGTGACCCGGAGGTCAGGGTCTGAGCTATCCATCCTTCCTGACTCCTTGGCACCTCTCTCTCTGAGAGAGGCACCAGACTCTCGCTGAGGGTCTGAAGTGTGGAGGACTCCTGGGTCACGCAGGACACTAGTTCACTAGCTTGCAGAAAAACATCTGCAGCAAGATGACCTTCCCCCATAGCTGAGACAGACCGGGTTGCGGGACAAGAGGCCTAGTCCTTTGTGCTCACCATGAGTCACTGGGGGCTCCTCTGAGCTCGGGCTCAGCTCCCCAGACAGAGGTGGCCACGGATCCTGATCCAGTAGGGATGTTGAATCTTCTCTAGAGTTAGCTGCACGCTGACCTTTGGGAGAGCACAGGAGTTGTGAGGATGGCCATGGGGTAAGGAGTAGAGAGGTCATTTGATCCTTGGGACAGAAGAACCACCTGGATGTTTAAATTCCCTAGGGCTCAGAAATAAGTGATTGTAAGCTGGGGGGGGGGGAAGTCCTGAGATGGGGCACCTGGCCTTATGGGGGATAAGTAGGCACCTCTCAGCTTCTAGACAGCTCAGATCTACAGGAACTAAGGACTTGGGGGTTCCCGGGGCCATCAACATGAGAGGAGTTTGAGTCCTTTACCTACACAGACGACGCCTGCGTCCTCCTCGTGAGAACAGATATGGGCCTTCCAGCCCCGGTGGGGACAGATACCCAGCTGTCCCTCACTGCCCCGACAGGCCAGCTCACTGAGCCACACAGGTCCAGTGCCCTCCCCGAAGAAGGCACCCCCAGGGGCGGCCAGCGCCCCTCCGCAGCCCAACGCTCGGCAGGCCACCGCAGCATCCCGAAGGTCCCATCCGTCATCACACACAGTGCCCCAGCGCCCGCTGTACCAGACCTCCAGGCGTCCCGCACAGCCGTGAGGGCCATCAGCCAGGCGTAGTCGCTCTGAGGGGTGAAGCAAAAGCTGTGACTCCAGACAGGAGAACTGTGGTCTGGGGGTTAGGGGACAGTAAGGTACCATCAGGAAGCCAGCTACCCCGGAGACAGGACTCTGGACCCAGGACTCCTGATACAATGAGTGGATGTCTTAGAGATACTGAGGGCTGTGTGGAAGGTCAGAGTGGAACAGGGTAGCAGGGACCAGCAGGAGAGTGACGACAGGAGCCTTGGAGCTGGGTGAGGCCCACTGGAGAATCAGGACACTTACCAATAGCCTGGGTCCCCACCAGTAGTGCTGCAAAGGAGGTTGGAGGGGACAGAGTGAAGGGTGAGTCAAAGGGGAGGGGTCCTTTCCCCAGTGCAGGATCCCCTGGCATTCAGATTCCTCTGAGTCAGAAACCCCATGGCTAGAATGGACTTTGGGTGGAGGCTGGGATAAGTTACAGGTCCCTGGGGCGGGTGGGGTCCCAGATAGATGCCTGACTCTTGAAGACAGGGCTGGGGACCAGATTGAATGGTAGGGAGTGATACCCCCCACCCCTTCACCCCCTGCAGTAAGAATGCCAGTGCAACAAAGGGCAGGTCACTTGGGTTGCTAGGCAGGACGTGCTAAAGACTGGGTACCTGAGGGTTAGGGTGGCCAACCAGATGTCAGGCTATCCCCGAGCACCAAGGGCCAGAAATGGCTCCCTGAAGCCTGTGTCCCTAAATTGGACAAACTAAAGGGTCAGAGGTGAAAGTCCAGGTCCCCAAGGTACCCACCCCCCAGGAATGGGTCACTCACCAAGGAGGCAGGCCAAGACCCTCATGTTTGCAGAGTCCAGGGAAGGGGATGGGGGTGAAGGGGGAAGGAGGGTAGGAGAAGGGAGGAGGAGGCAGCCAGGGAGGGAAGGAGGGAGGGAAGCCGGCTGCTGAGGCGCCCTGGACAGCTAGGAGCAGGCTGGGCTGAGGCTTTGCCAGGAGGGAGAGCCGGCTGCAAGGAGGCAGCAGGGGACAGGAGGGGGAGGGGGCTGGCTGCAGCTGAGGCTGAGGGGGGGGCGGTGGGCAGGCAGAAGGGAGGTGTTCAAGTGCAGACACCCACACTGGAGCGAGGCGGCCAGCCAGGCTCCAGAGGGCCACGTGCTCAGAGATGCTTATGGGGACGGCAGCTCTGGGAAGGGACAGGACTGCCTGGGTTCTGGGGGGGATAAGGCTGAGGGCACACCCTCCTGCCTCCTCTTGTTATCTGGCCAAGGAAGTGTGGCTGGAAGTGGACAGATTTGGGGGAAATCCTGCAGTAGCAAGAAGGCCTGCAGCCAGACACTAGGAGGGACTTCCTAGATTAAGAAAAGAAACTGAAAACAAAGAAACAAACAAAAAACCTCTCTCCATTTGATACCCACTCTGTTAAATCTGCATGGGAAGCTTCTAGTCCCTATCTGAGGAAGGAGTGACTGAACTTACTAGTTCCCAGAACAAAGGTATGGAGGGTAGGATGACCAAGGGGTCAAGGCTTCAGTCTGGAGGGGGTGTCCACACACACGCACACGCACATGCACACACACCAGGCAGCTGCGAGGGGGAAAAAATGTGGTAATGGGGAGCATGACTCAGAAGGCCTGGCAGGGGCCCGGCAGCCGCTGTGAGCTCACTGCCTCTGCCTCTCCTTCTCCCAGCACACTGCTGCACCGCCCCTTCCCAAGCAATTAACGTCAACTGTGGAGAGGAGGAGCCAGACAGAAGCAGGGGGTTCGGAGGGAGCAGCTGGAAAAGGAATCAGAGAGGAGACAGACACGCAGAAGTCTCTGGCTTTATTAACAAACTGTAAAAAAACAGATGGGCTTGGAAACTCGGTGCTCCCAGCCCCACCCATTCCAGAAGATCTGTCCCCTTTGGGGGTTCCCTGTCACAGACTCTTAACTCTGCCTCTTACTCTCCCCAAATATCCTTTGAGACCTAAAACACACACAACAGGGGTTTTGTAGAACCAGAGGTTTGTTTGTTTTTTCAATGTATACAGACTAGGGGGCAAAGAGTGGACAGGGTGACCGCTAGCGGTCCCTGGGGTCTACCAAGAAGAGACCCTACTGCACCTGGCAGGTCCACTGCGGGCCATGTGCATCCAGCAACCTCAGTTCTTCACTGAGGGAAGGGATGGAAAGTGCCTGGCACACAGTAGGTGCTCTTTAGGTGCCGGTTTCACGCCCATCTCCCCAGTGGGCATGGTCTATAATCACAGATCCTTGCTGAATTCTCTAACCAGCATATAGCCCATGCAGCCCCAACCTCCCTCTGCCTGGTAACCACAGGCCTCCAATAACCCTGCCACCCCCAAAGCAGCCACAGCCACTGGGACCACGAGCCGGGCACGAGGCTCCCCCACACTCCCAGCCCAGGCTTGAGCTCGGGACTCAGCAAAGGCCAGCAGTCTCCTGCCTACGCCCCTGCGACGGTGCCACCGAGAGACCAAGAGGCGGGTGACTCAGGCTCCGTCCCTCACATTGGCACCAGGGGCCAGAGCCAGGACCCCACACACATCGCCTGAGCCGCGGACAGCCACCCAGGGTCCCCCCAGACCGCCTGGCGGAGGCAGAGAGCCCCATCGGGCTCGCAGGCCCAACTTCACGGCAGCCACGGCCAGAAACACCGGCAGCAGGAGGGCCAGGGCGAAGGAGGCCAGGACGAAGCGCAAGCCGCTGCTGGCTGCAGCCAGGAGGAGAAGGGCTGGTGGACGTGTAAGAACGTGGAGGGCCACACGGTTTTCCGTGTCTTTTACACCAGCCTGTGGGTGGGAGTAGGGGCTCAGCCACTCATCACATTGGACTGCCCGAGGAAGGGTTCCCATGTGGGAAGAGACGACAGCTGTTGGGGTAGTTCCAGCCTGACCCACTGAGTGTGAAGGGCTGAGTGAATGAATGAACCAGGGCCTGGAGCCAATGAGTATGGAGGGCATGCTAGGGTAAAACACCAGACAAGACTTAACAGGATAGAGAAAGTGAGGCCGTGGGCTCTTCGCAGGAGGGTCTGGGAGATGAGAACATCTGTCGTTTTGGGGCTGATAAGTGAGGCCGACTGGCGGTCAGAAGGCCTGAACATCCAGCCCCCACACCCTTCCAGCTGCTCTTTTTGAAAAATAGCAGCTGAGATGTAAGAAGGAACTAGAGATAAGGGACCATTTGAAAACAGTCGAGGCAAAGATATTCCCCCTTTGGAGGTCCCTGAGAGCACAGGCAGGTGGGCGGGGCAGGTGGAACCCACTTTGAATGAACGTCCCTGAGGAGCTGCGCATGCTCACTGGTGCCCCTGCCGGCCTCTCACCTTCAGCATCTCCAGCACCAGGGGCTTCTCATCTTCCCTCATTTCCCGCACTGACAGGTGGTTGGAGGCCATGGCAGCCCCCGGGCCGCCGCCCCCTCCCCAGAAGGGAGCTGGCGTCGTGCACCTGCTGAAAACAAGTAGGTCTGTGTTAGGTGGGCACCTGACTCCTCAGAGCCCTGGAAGAAATGGACTGCAGCATTTCCCAGGTCACTAAGGATGCTGGAGCACCGCCAAAGAGGGCTGCCACAGTGGCAGGTCAGGCGCCCCTATACCCAGTGGGGCTCAAAGTCTCCCCGAATCATCCCCCACTCCGGGGAAAGCATTTAGCCATCTGTAAACTCGTTCCCTCCCCACTCTCCAGGAGCCCATCTCCTGCAGTGGTCCCCATGCGGCGAGCAGTAACAGGGCCCTGCAAGCACCTCCACGGGGTTGCTCGAATCCCTTGACAGCAAGGGGGAGCAGGGTCAGGAAAGGGTCACCGGCGGAAGTGACGTTCACACTCCCGACCGGAGGCGGGGCTGGCGCCTTAGCAACTGTTGCCAAGTTTCCCCCACCACCGGGCAGGGGTTGGGAGTAACGAGGGAACTGCGAGGGCGAGGCAAGAGCAGTGACCTGCTGGAGGCCGGTGGGAGAACCATAGGGAAAGAGGAAGGGGGTGGGGGACAGAGAGGGTTTCTTACCCAGGCCTGCCTGTGGAGGGTTAGCACAGCTCCTTTCTAGCCGGTCCTTCGTTGCTAAGCGACCTAAGCATCAGGAGGAGGAGGCTTTGCTTGCAAACCTAGTCTCATTGGCGCCTGGGTCTTCCGGGTAGGAGTGGGAGCTGTACAGAGCATCCCCATCCGCAGGCACCTTTATCTCAACGCGGTGGCATCTGGGTATCGTTTGGATCAGTAATAGCCCTCTACCTACCTTTCCGGTAAGGTGAAGGTGGGACTGACTTACACGAAAGCAGTGAAGAATCTGGAATTGATCCCTGATCCTCCCTACTCTAGTGACCACAGTGACACGCACCTGCGCGGACGGACGGACACACACACACTAGAGGATGGGAAAGGACCAGAGAAATAGTTCAGGGAGTAAGAGAGCTTGCCAAAAGAAAATCCACATGGCAGACGCCCACAAAGTCTCTGACCTCCACAGGTGTAACCCCCCCCCCCCGCGCGCACACACACACAATAAAACTCTTCATTAAAAATTTAAAGGATGGGGGAACTGAGCTGTACCCTGGAGAAGCAGCTAGCCTCCGAGTACAAAGCACGTCATCTCAGAGCCGGTGGCAAGAATGAAGACTTCCAAGTCCTAGGCAGAAGCTATGCCCATGGCTATCCTCTTCCCCATGAAAACGAAACCAAGAAGAGACTCTGTCTTTATTAGCAAGCCTAGCCAGCGGCCCTCTTGACTCGGCTGACCTCAGCCCAGCTGAGGAGAACAGTTAGTGCGGCGGGGGGGAGGGTGTGTGTGTGGAGGGGCTTTGTGGCAGACGGAGGTACTTGTGGGTCTCTTCAAAATGTGTGTACCAACTGGACTGCGGGCAGAGTCTGTACAATCTGGATAGAGGGCAAGCTCTGGGGAGCCATGACCCCCGGGCCAGCCACTGCAGGGACCACTTGTACCATCTGGGAGGTGGGAGCTACGGGCACCCCGACAGGGGCAGAGACTGGGCCAGGTGTTGGTGGGGCCAGGAGCTGCAGTGTCGCGGTGCCTCCTGCAGCACTGCTGCTCTCCAGCAGGTCGGTAGCGGGAGCGCTCCGAATGATAAGGAGTTTCTGTCCTGCTGGGGCAGTGGCGGGTGGCTCTGTCAGCCCAGGGGAAATGGTTTCCACCTCCTGCACACAGAGCCTGGTCTGCTCGCCATCCGCCCCACTCAGCACCAGCACACTCTGTAACCCTTCATCTGTCTGCAGCGTTTCAAACAGGACATCCTGAACCACACTGGCATTGGCTTCGCTGTCCCCCACCTCCCCAGGCCCAGAGCCGGTGAGTAACTCTTCAGCAGCCCCACTCTGAACCACCAGCAGGTTTGGAGTGTCCGTAGCCACAGCCCCGCCATTAGAACTGGAGACTTGGCCTGTCAGGGGCTGGAGCTGGACTGTGGTCACTTCCTGTGCTGGTTGCAGCTGGACCGTGGTCACTTCTTGTGCAGGCTGGAGTTGGACCGTGGCCACTTCCTGTGCTGGCTGAAGTTGAACCCCACTCACTTCCTGTGACCCTGTCTCTCCACTCCCTACATTCTGCAGAACAATGAGGCTCTGGCCTCCCCCACTAGCCCCCGCATTACCCCCTCCCTGCATCCCCAGACCACTTGGGCCTGGAAACCACATTACCCCTGTCCCCTGTCCAGTTTTCCCCACAACCCGAGGGCCCTGTCTTGCAGCACCATTGCCCATACCCCCAGTATTGGCAGGAGGCAGCAGAATGAGTTTGGGGGGTGGAGGCGGTGGTGGAGGGGTAGGGGGATGGACACTGCTAGGGATCAGTTGAAGGCCCTGGGCAGTCTGTACCAGGAGAAATGTCTGGGAGTTGGGGACGACTTGGCCTGGGGGTGTAGCCTGAGCTGTGGTCCCAGCTACTTCAAGTGAAAGTGTGGCCTGTAGGTGGGGAAGGACATGAACATCTTGGGCAGCCAGTGGAGCTGGAGCTGCAGCCAATGGGGCAGGAGGCTGTGGAGCAGTAGGGCCGGTGGTGCCCGAGGCTGCTGTGGCTGGGGTGTGCGTCCTCAGATGCCGCTGCAGATAGGCAGCCATGACAAAGCCACGGCCGCAAATAGGGCAGGCAAAAGGGCGCTCGGCAGAATGGGTGCGCTGGTGCAGCAACAGGTTAGAAGAGTGGGTGAAGGTCTTGGAGCAGAGTGGGCAGCGGAAGGGTCGCTCGCCCGTGTGCACGCGTTGGTGCTGCCGCAGATTGGAGGTCTGTGCAAAGCTCTTGCCACACACGCTACAGGAGTGCGGCCGCTCACCAGTGTGCACGTGTCGGTGGCGCCGCAGGCACGATGTGTTCCGGAAGGCTTTGCCACACTCGCTGCAGGCATAGGGCCGCTCACCTGAGTGCAGTCGCAGGTGGTACTGGTAGTGGGACGACCACTTGAAGGTGAGGCCACACTGACCACAGGTGAAGGCTCGAAGGCCCGTGTGCACGCGCTGGTGGATGGCCAGCAGAGAGGAACGCTTAAAGGCTTTGCCGCACTCCCCACACTGGTAGGGCCGCTCGCCGGTGTGGTCCCGCAAGTGGTAACGCAGCCCAGAAGAACCCTTGAAGGCCTTGCCACACTCGGCGCATTTGTATGGCCGCTCTGCAGAAACAGGGGCAGGCGGGGGTGGAGGTGGAGCAGGAGTGGCTGGGGCTAGAGGCTCCTGGGGACAGGTGACCTCAGCAGCCTCAGCCTGAGGGGGCGGGCGTCCAGCGGCCGCCTCCTCCACATGGCACTGCTGGTGAGCCAAAAGGCTGGCCAGCTGTGGGAAGGCGCCATCACAGCTGCCGCAGCGAAAGGCCTGCCCACTGGCTGCGCCATGGCTGTGCTGGTGGCGGGACAGGCCAGCCACGGTCCGAAAGGACTTCCCGCAAGGAAGGCAAGCAAAGTTCGGGGACTCCACAGTGACAGGCGGGGGCTGTGGCAGAGTGGGATCGGCCTGGGGCAGTTCGGCAGGCTCATCTTGGGGCTCGGCGGCCACGGCGGGACCCGGACAGGGCTGGTGCTCCAAGAGCAGCTCCTCGCTGCTGAAGCCCTGCTCGCAGCCGTCACAGCGGTATACCAGCTCCACAGTGGTCTCCGCAGCTGCCAGAAAGAGCTCAGGGACCACAGGTGGGGGTGGAGGGGACGGGACTTGGGGTGCAGGTGGGCTGCGGGGCTGTAGGTAGGCATCAGAGACCAGGACCTTGGTGCTGGCACTGCTGGTCTCCCCCGCAGGGGTGGGGATGGAGCCAGGGGCGGGGCTGTGGGTGCGGTGGTGCAACAGCAAGTTGGAGGAGTGTGTGAAGGTCTTGGGGCAGAGCTGACAGCGAAATGGACGCTCCCCTGTGTGTACCCGCTGGTGCTGGCGCAGATTGGTACTCTGTGTGAAGCTCTTGCCGCAAATGCCACAGGTGTAAGGGCGTTCCCCGGTGTGCACATGCCGGTGGCGCCGCAAGCTGGACGAGTTCTTGAAAGCCTTGGGGCAGTCTGGGCATGGGTAGGGCCGCTCGCCAGTATGCTGTCGCAGGTGGTACTGGTAGTGGGATGACCACTTGAAGGCCAGGCCACACTGGCCACAGGTGAAGGCTCGCAGGCCCGTGTGAACACTGCGGTGGATCTGCAGCAGGGAGGAGCGCTTGAAGGCTTTGGGACAGTCTGGGCACTGATACGGCCGCTCGCCTGTGTGGCCCCGCTGATGGTAGAGGAGGGCTGAGGAACCCTTGAAGGCTTTGGGGCAGTCCGGGCACTTATAAGGCCGTTCGCCCGTGTGCGTGCGCTGATGGTGCAGGAGCCGAGATGACCACCGGAAGGACTTACCGCACTCCCCACACTCATACTGAGCAGCGGGGGTGGGTGCTGGGGCAGTGGGGCCTGGATTTTCCTCGGTTCCCTCGGTGGTGGAAGCTGGCGCCATGTCCACGTGGGAGCTGGCCATCACACCTGGTGGGAGGATTCTGATCAGAGTGGGCTAGCACTGGCCCTCATCACCTCTCCAAGGAACAGGGCAGCCTCCCTGTGTCACCCACACTGTAGGGGTTCTTCCTTAGGGTTAGAGCTTCCAACAGCCTAGGCTTAACACACAGTATCACACACAGACTATGAGAAATAATGGAGTACCCGGGATGGTGGTCTCCAGATAGAGCGCGGCCTTCAGGACACTTGTTCCCTGGACGGCAGTGCCTTAGAAGCCTCTGGCTTGGCTTCCTGCTCTGGTTTGAAGACTTGCCCCTACCTTTCCCCACCTCAACAGTTTTCCCCCCCATCACCCTAAACAGTTTAACTCAGTGACCAGAACCTCTCCCTCCCACTGCCCCTTCCCTCTCTCTCGGGTCCCCAAAATCTTCCATCACGCCATCACTCCCCTCGTGCCACCACTTCCGGTGTCACCTGGTCTCCGTGCACTCACGCCCTGGTACAACCCGGCTTTGGTCTGCCTGTTTCACTGTTCCTACACTCATGTGCACATTCTGGACACTCCCCATGCTTCTCAGCTCACACTGCACTATCTGGTCCCTGCTTGCGCTCAGAGGTAACCCTTTGGCATGTTTCTTCCCACTGAAACCTGCTTCCCTGGTCCTTGAAGGTGACCTTCCGCCATCATTCACTGCAGTGACAGGGAAGAGAAAAGGTGTCAGAACATACATCCCGTGCTCCACCAGTGCTCTTCCCACTCAGGGGGCAACCTGTGATGCCTGGAGACACTCACTGTAGCTTGTCTACCAAGTGCAGGGGACAGAGGTGCTTCCCCACACCCTACAGTGCACAGGATGAACCCCACAAAGATCCAGGCCGAAACAGCAGCAACACAAGGCTGAGGAACTGTAGGATTCCCCCACACATGCTGCCCTGTGCCACGGCCTCTGACCTCCCTTGGAATCCTCCAGGTTTTCAGCAGCACACACAAAGAAGTGACACCCTTGCTTCAGTTCCCTCCAGCCCCTCAACCTGCTCTTCCCTCTGGGAGCGCTTCAGTCACCTGTTGTCCCCAGCCCTTGTTGCTCAGATTTTCCTAGGGCACATCTTCCTAGCTTCAGGAGGCTGACGCTCCTCCCTGTCACCATCTTAGCCTCTGGGCTGGATCCTTCTAAACCTGGAGGTTGAGTTAGAGCGCAGTCAAGAATTGCTCTTTCTGTCTACCCGTCTCTCTCTGGAAGCCCTCGCCCCCTCTCTTAGGATTCCACAATCTATAAATAAAGGACCCCAAAACTACAGCTCCTGAAGACTCTCCTTTGCTCCCCATGCTTGCTGCACTGTGCCTAAAACACCTCGCGTTTAACCAAAATCTAACTCCGGGTTGTTTTTACCTTCTATGCCCTCTTATCAAATATTTACAAGTAGGGCTGAGATGTAGTTCAGCTGATGGAGTGCCTCTCCAACACACACAAACCCCTAGGCCTGAACCCAGCACTACACACAACACAGGGAGTGGGGGAGAGCACCCTAGGTAGCAGTCACGCCTGTATGAGAACAGAGGACAAACCTCTTACAGCAGCCTGCTGGATGTTCAAGACGGGTGGCCTTCTCCCCCCTCTTGCTGGCCTCCTGTCCCTCTAGCCTCAAGCAGGCAGGGAGAGTGACCCCCCATCTTGTGGCTCCCGCCTAGTACGCCTTCTTTCCACCATCCACGATTCACCCTGTCTCACGTCTGCACTAAAATTACCTCAGAGACGCCTCCTCAGACCACCCTCCTCAGATGACCACCCTCCTCAGACGACCATCCTCCTCAGACCACCCTCCTCAGACGACCACCCTCCAAGACCACCCTCCTCAGACCACCCTCCTCAAGCCCCTTCAGCACTCCCTTGCTCTCTCTGCATACTTGGTTTGCTCCGTTCCTCACGGGGCCATCAGCTAAGTGCCACCCAGTCAGGATGTCCCAACCTCAGCAGCACAGAGATTTGAGGATGGGGCATTCTTTGTCAGAGAGGCCGGCTCATACATTGTTGGGTGTTTGGCAGGATTCCTGACCTGTGAACCTGATGGATGCCACTGGCAACAAAAAACGGTACCAGCTTGACCCTGCCCTAGTAAACCCTCCATCACTGCTACAGTGTCCCCTCCCCAAGACATTTAGCCTTCTTGCTGCCACTTTCATTCTGTCTAATGTTCGCACCATGTAAACAGGGAGCCCTTTCTTGTTCACGGTTGCATCCCAGCACCTAGCAGAGCACCAGCTGAGTGCATGCTCAGTAAATACAGTCCAAGTGGACCAAGACTAGGCATTCCCTTTAGACAAGCTATGGAGGATCTCTGCATTTAAAGGACGAGCAACGGGCTATGAAAAGATTGCTTTTTTAAAGGATTGGTGTCTCTTTTGCCAAGTAAGCCACCAATGAGGTTAAGCTCCCATGTGCCTTTGAGAGGTCAGGCCGCATCTTTTAACACGAGATGCCCAAAGAAACAGGAACCCATCTTAGCAGTAAGAGTCCCCTTTAAAAAGCTGGGCTTCGATGCTCTTGGGGCCTGGGATATAGCTCGGTTGTTAGTGACTGACATGCATGAAGCTCCGGATTCTATTCCCAGTACAGCAGAAAAAACCAGGCCTGGTAGCACAGACCTGTAATCCCAACACGTACAAGGTGGAGGGAGGCAGAAGGATCATAAATTTAATGTCATCCTCCGCTATACAGCGAGTCTGAGGACATCCTGAGCTACATGACACTTGACTGGAAAAAAATAATAAAGGTTAAATGCCCATCTCTATCTTTGTTCAGATATTCTAGGGACCAGCAGGATTACAAAATTTTTCCTTCAATGTCTGGGAAACTGTCACCCTCTTTTAAGAGAAAGGGGGCGGGGAGACAGGAAGCTTTGCAAAAATGCATAGCTAAACCCAGTGCCCTTCTCCTTTAAGAGGGCGGGGCCGATCGAAACAGATTAAATATCGGAGGCGAAGTAGCCACCTTCCCTTTAAGATACCCCTTCCGGTTTCCCGCTCGCCGTTGCCCAAACGACTCCGCCCTCCGGCCCTTCCCCCACCGCGCCCTCCGGTCTCTCACCTGTGGCCCCGGTCTGGGAGGGGGATCAAGGAGAACCCCAGGGCCTTCCCGCGGGGGCTGACGGGAAGCGGGGCCCGGCACAGCGCTGTGGGAGCCGCGGCCCGGGAGGGGGCGGGGGCGCGCTCCCTCCCCACGGCCCCCGGCGCGAGGCACTCAACCTTTATCGGCGGCCTCTCGCGCACACAAACCCCGCCGCCGCCGCCGTGCGTCATGACGCAACACGCCTCTCCCAGCCCGACCCCACCCCCCACTGGGGTGCTCCGAGTGCTGCGTGATTCCTGGGGTCCTGGAGTGAGGCGTGTGTAGGTCTCGGTCTGGAGTCCGTCCTCTTGGAGAGGAGGTCCTCGGACGGGGGAAACTGAGGCATGCCACCTTCCTGCATGGCCTGGGTCTCGCGGGGAGTTTGAAGTCCCCTCTGCAAACCTGCCTTTTTCCTCCTGCTCGCTGGCATCCATGGTGTGGATCACGCAGGCTTTCTCAGTCAGGGCAAGGATGACTTGGGACAGATTATTTTGTTTTATTTATTTATGTATTTTGTGAGGCCACGGGTTCATGTAGGTTGCCCAGTATGCAGCCCAGACTGGCCTTGAATTCATGATCCTCATGCCTCCACCTCCCCAGAGCTGAGATTACAAGCGTGAGATGAGTTTGGGCTTTGCTTGGATGGGAGCTTCTTGTGCATTGTAGTGTGGTCACCCGGAGCTCCCGTCTGTGTCCACTAGTTACCAGTGGAACTGCCCTAGGCACACACACACACACACACACACACACACACACACTTAATCACAGCACCAGTTCCTTAAAACGCTCCAGAAATCCACTAGTTCAAAGCCAATGCCTCAAGCCAAACACTCTGGGACTGCGAAGCTTACACCCACACACCACCAGCTCCACGCTGGACTTGATTTCCTAATCCTCCTGCCTCTATCTCTCAAGTGCTGGGATTATAGGGTTCACCACCGCAATGGACTTCTACAGGCTTTTCTCTATGTTTATTCAAAAGATACATTTACCGCTAACCCACCTCTGCCTAGCTCTTACTGGAGACATCTGTGATAACCAGGGTCCTCTTGTCAGTAGCAAGGGGACAGACATAGCTCCACACAAGGCCAGCCTGGTTTACAAAGCAAGTTCCAGAACAGCCAGGGTTGCACAGAGAAACCCTATCTTGAAAAAGAAAAGGAAGAACAGAAAGAAAGAAAAAGAAAGGAAAGGAAGAAACTCAGAAGAAAGACGCATCCAATGCAGACATGAGCTTCCCAAGGGAGAGTCAGGGGAAAAGGTACACTCCGGTGTAAGGACAGGCTCCTAACTGCCTTAGCATTAGCCACAAGGCCATTTCTATTGACTCTCAGGTTACATCTCAAGAAGTTGCTAAGAAAGAACTCTCTCTTAATTCCTGGGCAAGGGGAGCAGATTCTTTAAGATTTGTTTGTTTTTAAATCTATTTTTATTTTCTGTGTATGTGCGAGTGCCTACATATATGTCTGTGCAGCACATGTGGGCCTGGTGTCTGAAGAAGCCAAAGAGTGTCAGATTCTCGGGAGCTAGAGCAACAGGCAGCTGTGAGCTGTCTGGTGTGGTCACAAGGAACTGAAACCCCTGCTCTGTAAAGCAGCTATTGCTCTTACCTGCTGAGCCATCTCTCCAGCCCTGCATTAGCCGTCTTAACTAAAAGAACGACACTCAGAGGGCCGGTGAGACAGCATTGCAGGTCTAATCACAGCCATCGGGTGGAAGGAGAAAACCGGCTTCCACAAATAGCCCTCTGACTTGAGCCCATGTTGTGTGGCATACACACACATGTACACACAAATGGAATAAGGAGATAAATGTAATTTAATTTTTTTCTTTTATTTCTTCAGAGTGTGTGTGTGCGCACGTATACCATGATAAGCTTGGCAGCCAGAAAACCACTTTTATTAGTACAGTTCTTGCCTTTCATCATCTCAGGGACTGAACTCAGGTTTTTAGACTTAGGGACAAGCACCTTTACCCAATGAGCCATGAGGATGATCATTAATTTAAAGAGGACGGGAGAGGTGGCTTGGTGTTTCAGAGCACTGGGTACTGCTCCAGAGAATCTGCTTTGATTCCCAGCACCCACACGATGGCTCACACTGTCTGTAACTCCAGTTCCAAGGAACCGGTTGCCCTCTTCTGGCCTCCAGAGACACGAGGCATGTGGGCACAGACATAAATGGAAGCAAAGCACCCATGCACACAAAAATAGATATATTTTTAAGTCTCTCCCAAGATTCCCTTAGCTGTGAACCCCTGAAAAATCAAAAAGCAAGTTCCATGATTTGATATACAAGGACAGAGTAAGCACCCCTGTTCCAAATTGGAGGGCTGGAAAGATCACAGAAAGAGAGCGGACCAAAACAAAACCCAAACCCAACAGGGCAGACATTAGATCCTGTGCCTCCACTGGCAGCATGGAACACGTGATATCATGTGGGCGTTGGTGCAGCATACATGGCCTCCGTCTAAGCTCGCTCCTCCCAGGCCACTTTCTTTACCCAAAGGTCTACACTCGTGCTGTCTCCAACATCCTCAGGCTTCCACACCACTTAACCTTCACTCCATGCACTGTTCATGCCAGCTCTTCCTAGGAAGAGCCTGCCCTGCTCACATTGTCTAGTCTTCTGGGCTTTTCTCTCCCACCTTAGTGCAAGCCCCCATAACCTAATAATTCTTTTTGTTTGTTTGCTTGGTTTTCAAGACAGGGTTTCTCTGTGTAACAGCCCTGGCTGTCCTGGAACTTACTTTGTAGACCAGGCTGGCCTCGAACTCAGAGATCCGCCTTTATCTGCCTCCTGAGTGCTGGGATTAAAGGCGTGTGCAACCACTGCCTGGTGAGATGGGCAATTCTTAACTTCTGACCCAGATCAGAAGGTCATTAAGAAGCCAGTCCCAGAGAGTGGGCTGCTGGGCCTCTTCCAAGGCCAGAACCCCCTCTTGCTGAACTCCAGACCCTGACCTGAGGGGGGAAGCATCCTTTCCCTCATCTCTGAATCCCAGGAGACCACCCTGAGGCCTGCCCAGTGGGAGGGGAGAGGTGGCTAAGCCTCCTGCTTAAATAAGTGGACTTGGAAATACAAATGAGGCTTCTGAGTGTGGAAGGGGTGGGGGATAGTGTTGGAGGAGGTTGCTTGTTTCAATGGACACTAGTTTGTTTTGGGAAGGCCACTTGGTCATTCTGGTCACTTGGCAGCTCAGATCTGAAATAACCACACAGAAACTGCATTAATTAAATCACTGTTTGGCCCATTAGCTCTAGCTTCTTATTGGCTAACTCTTACATATTAATTTAACCCATATCTATTCATCTCTGTACTGCTATGTTGCAGTGGCTTATCGGGTAAAGTTCCCAGCATCTATCTCCAGCAGGGCTACAAGGCTTCTCTCTTGACTCCACCTCTTTTCTCCCAACATTCAATTTAGTTTTCCCTACCTACCTAAGTTCTGCCCTGCCATAGGCCCAAAGCAGTTTCTTTATTCATTAATGGTAATCACAGCATACAGAGGGAAATCCCACATCACCTCCCCTTTTCTGTTTACATAAAAAGGAAGGTTTTAACTTTAGCACAGTAAAATTACATATAACAAAACAGTTATCGAGCAAGAATTGCAGTTACAATATTTATATCTATTTTATCTTTTATTATAACTAAGGAAAACTATAACTATAGTTATAAATTCTTCAACTCCATCAAAGACTCCAGAAGGGTATAATATTACCTAAGTAAACAATAAGTTCATTGGAAGCAACTTCCAAAACTCTAGAATTGACAGAGACATCTCGCTACCTGGACAGTCACCCAAAGTTTTTCTGTACCATTGGGGCATCCATCTTGAGCCTACAGGCCCATAGTACCCAGCAGACTTTTCCAAGAAGCAGGAAATTTCAAAGACAGGTCCGCCTATATTGGCAGTTTGTCAGTCACTTTCTTCTGTATCCTGCAGAATGTCTCGCAGACTTTTTCATGAAGCAGGAACCCTGCCATCAGGACAGAGGGTTGACTGAGGAGAGGTGGATGAGGGACTCTGCTCAGGTCCACCTCATGAGGTGGAAAAGTCTCACAGACTGGGACCAAAACTGATTTTTTTTTCCATCCCCTTGCCTCTGCCTCCCGAGTGTTGGGATTAAAGGTGTGAGCCACCACCGCCCGGCCTGAATTCTTCCTTTCCGATAAATCTCTTCTCTCGGGTGAGGTTTGTTGTGGCGTCCAGAGCAGAGCCCAGCTATAACAACTTTGCCTGGCGCCCATTGGAGTGGAGCGGAACTGTAGCATTGTCTCTGCGGAAGCGGAGGAGTGGAGTTGTGACACTCCGGGGGACCTGAGCGGAACTCTAACTCTTCCCCCAGTGGAAACTTTCCCTTAGTTAGCCGAGCAGAGCAGTGACACTTTCGTTGGGTTAAGCAGAGTTGTTATATTTGCCTTGGGAAAACCTGTCCCTAGGGCAGGGCTGTAAGATGCTACATTTACGGTGCTTTTGTGGTATTCTTTGGCTCCCGACTAACAGGATACCTTTCGGTCGGAACTGCAGTGCTTACAGTGAGGACTTGGGACAGCGAAAGAGGGCCTGGTAAATTTTCAGTAGTACATGTGAATGTGCAGGACTTCAACAGACACTCCATGAAGCCGGTCCCCAGCCTGGGAGATTCTCATACAAAATGGGACAGGAGGAAAGGGGGCCTGAAACTGAGTGGGACCTCCCAATAGCAGCATGAACATTAGCGCCCCCTGGTGGAGCATACCCAAGCTGCAAGCTGTGTGTGCTCCCGCCAGCTGTGGAGGATGTTTCTCTTGGCTCCTAGGAGCAAGGAATCCAAGGCAGCTTCTGGAGCCCGGCTAACAAGAGCACTGTCCTAGCTACAGCAGTGGTGACCCCTGGCTGGCCCTTGGACTATGAACCTTTCATCCTCCTCCCCAGAGACCTGAGAGCACACTCCCAGCAACTCCCCAGCCTTCCCCCATCCATCAAGATTTGTAAAGAATGGACTGTATCTGAAGACAGACAAGCCATTGTCCCCTTCCTTAAGGTCTAGGAAGGCAGGTTCACCTTAGGATAATATCCTTTCCATCCCTGAATTCTCATCCACTGCTAAAGTCCCAGGAGCCACCAGGAGCTTCAACTAGATCTGTGTACCGTTCTTGGAAAAGTTTAACCATTTATATCTTTTTCTTCTTTTTCCATCAGACTCTGGCAAAGCCTGAGCATGCACTTAAACTCCTTAATCATGGCTTTGGGCTTCCTTGGTCTTTTTCTACAGATCTCATCCCTGCCGGATGACTACCTGCTGTCCTGTGGCTGACCCCCATGGTCATCTGATCATCTCCACCCTCCTCCTCTGCTTGGCAACTTGCCTGCCCTGTGTGTGTCTCACTAGACGATAACACACACACGGGGGTGGGGAGAGAGAGAGAGAGAGAGAGAGAGAGAGAGAGAGAGAGAGATTCTCTATATAGTCCTGGAACTCTGTTTCTCCTGCATCCCAGAGACCAGAGGCCTCAATTTCTTCTTCATGATTCTGGCCTCAGAATTCTGGTCTACAAAGAAGTAGACCCCCGGATGGGGTGAGCCTGGGGTGGTGGACCGATGTGGAGTTCTTGACTTGGGCCTAGAGGTGCTAGCACCCCTCTCAGAGACTGGACTCTTCTTCCAGCCACCGGCAAACCCCTCCGCAAGTCTCCTAAAGGCCCTCGACATTAATCGCTGTGTTTGACTCTGCGCCTGCCTTGGCCTTGCTAAAGAGGCTTTTGTCCCCTTAATTGGCTACCTCTGAGAGCTTTTCTCTGCCTGCGCACCCACGCGCCCCTGTTTTATATCCTAGGCCCAACTATGTGTTAATTGGGCACATAGGAGATGCGCAGCGCCCTTTCCACCCTGCCCCCGCCTTCCTATAACAGCCCCTCACCTGCAGACATTGGAGTCCAGCATCTGCGGTGGGACGGGCACAGCGGGAGGCTCACCCTATCTGCCAGGGTAGCTTCTCATTCTAAAGTGCCAGACTTGAGTCCGGATGCTCCTCCTGTCCCATCCCGGTTTGGGGGTTTGATTTCTGATCTGCGTTGTGACTGCAGAGCAACCGGCCATGCACCCTGGATTCCCTGCGGCCCCTGGGCTCTCTGAACCAGGGCCCCGAGAGTTGTGCGCTTTTGTGAGCGGGGCTTCAGCCCACATCCTGCGAGCCCTGCAGCCCAGGCGTACCCGGCCCCCCAAGCGCAAGCCCAACCACCGGAGGTTTCTACACAACCAGATCTGCAGGTGAGGAGGGCTCTGGAGGGGAGACACCGGGTGGGCCCCGGAAGGCCCCTAGGCTGGATTTAGCACCATTTAGAGTGCGTTTGCCAAGCACCTTCTTCTGTGCGCTTCAGTCAACACTCATCACTGAGCAGGGTCAAGGAAATCTCCAGCCTGCACTGAGTCCCTGTGGGGTGGTAAAAGGTAAGAAATGGCCTGAATAAATAAGTATATGAGCCAAGCATTGTGGCACACAACTGTAATCCTAACACTCCTGAGGCCGAAGCAGGAGGATTGCTATGAGTTGTGGCACACGACTGTAATCCTAACCCTCCTGAGACCGAGGCAGGAGGATGGCTGAGTTTGCAGCCAGTTTATTGTAGCATGTAAGAGGCCAGCCAGGTTAGGTTACCTCACAAGTGAAGTAAATAAACGAGAGGGTATGGCGCCACCGTGTGGACGTACCTTGAAAAGGCGATTCAGGAGAATGCACCTCAGCCGTCCAGTCAGATGCCATGAAGACCCCACAAAGCTGCCAGGCACACACTGGCAGGGAGGCAGTGGTTACAGGTAAGAGGTCCCCTTTGGAGGGGATGAAAGTCCTGGAGCTAATTAGAGACATTGCTTGTAGAAGATAGTGAACACTGGTCTAATGTGGTGGCAGGTGCCTATAACCCCAACACTAGCACTCCAGAGGCCGAGGCAGGAGGATTGCTGCTAGTTCCATGCCAGCCTGGTCTATACATGAAGTTCAAGGCTATCCTGGACTAAGTGAGATCTTGTGTCAAAAAAGCAGGTGTGCTCTGTGAGTTCGAGACCAGCCTGGTCTACAAGAGCTAGTTCCAGGACAGGCTCCAAAACCACAGAGAAACCCTGTCTCAAAAAACCAAAAAAAAAAAAAAAAAAAAAAGCAGGTGTGGAGGGAGGGCTGATGGGAGAGTGTGTGTGTGTGTGTGTGTGTGTGTGTGTGTGTGTTACTAGGTTGGTAGGAAAAGAACTCCAGTTTTGAACTATGTATTTTAAATCATTACAAGTAGGTCCATCAAACATCCAGTTTTGAAAAGCAGAATGAATTGGGTTGTGAGGTTCTGCTTCATCTGCCGTAGTCACCTGCAGGTGACTGCCTGACTCTTTTTCAAGGTTCTCAACCTGTGGGTCTTGATCCCTTTGGGATCTGAATGACCCTTTCACAGGGGCCAGATACCTTACATATAAGATATTTGCATTATGATTCATAACAATAGCAAAATTACAGTTATGAAGAAGCAACGAAAATAAACGCATGATTAGGGGTCACCACAACATGAGGAACTATATTAAAGGGTCACAGCATTAGGAAGGTTGAGAAATATTGTTATGTATGGTATTTTAACATTTATTTTTAATTTGGTGTGTGCTGTGTATGCGTAAAAACCACATCATTTTATTCAAAATAGAACAAAATAGAAACTATAACGATTAACACATTTTTGGCAAAGAAAAACAAGGGTTTGTTATTATTATCATTCCTGTAGTGTAAAGGTCAATCTTGAAGGGGTACAGAGTGGGCCCAGAGGCTGAGAGGGGGCACTGCTCTTCCACAGGACACACGCTCAGTTCCCATCCCCTACACTGGAGATCTGGAGCCCTCTTCTGACCTCCACGGGCAACTGCACTCACATGTGCTCTACAGCTGACTGCCACTTTTTCAAGCATTTTAAACATTTTTCAAAGATTTTATTTATGTCTACAGTGTTCTGCCTACATGTACTCCTGCATTCCAGAAGAGGGCACCAGATCTCATTACAGATGGTTGTGAGTCACCATGTGGTAGATTAAAATTGAACTCAGGACCTATGGAAGTGCTAGCAGGCAGTGCTCTTAACTGCCGAGACACCTTTCCAGCCCTCCACCCCCTTTTTGAGACAGGGTGTCTCTGTGTAGCTCTGACTGTCCTGGAGCTCACTCTGTAGACCAGGCTGGCCTTGAACTCCAGAGATGCACCTGCCTCTGCCTCCCGAGTGCTGGGGTCAAAGGTGAGTGCAAACGTGTGTGCCACCACACCCTGCAAACCCATTTTCCTGAGTCACTTTGGACCTGTTTGTTCCTTGGAATTTCCTGGGCAAAACTCATTGTTGATGTTTTAAATTGTCTCTTCTGCTTTATTTGTACTCAAATAAAAACCACTCAGATTTGCTTTCTGTACGGTGTCTTTTCCATAGTATAAAAACTATAAAAAGTCAATTAGCAAAATAACATAAAGCGAGAAGTGTGGGTAGAAACGATGTTTCACATAAGCGCATTTGTTAACAACGTATCCCACTATCGAACTTCACTACAATAATACAAAGCTGAAGCTATTTCGTGCCAGCCTTGTGCCATGCTTGCTTAGCATGAATGATGTTCAGGTTGCGACCTCACCACAGTGTGAAACCACGCATGGTCAGCAGCCTGTGATCACAGCACCCAGGAGGTGGAGGCAGGGCGACCGTGGATTAACTGACCCCCCCTTTTTTGACAAAGGGTCCTGTGTGTCCCGGGCTGGCCTCAAACTCAGTTATATAGCAAAGGATGACCTTGAACTCCTGATCCTGATCCTTCTGCTTCATACTTCTGGAGTCACTGGCGTACACCACCACACCAGTTCAATGTCAAGAAAAAAATCAGGAATTCGGGGTCATGCTCTGCTACACAAGGATTTCAAGTCCGGCCTGGGCTATGCACAGACCCTGTCTCAAAACAAGCAAAACAGCGAATTTTATGTTACCTAAGTTTTTACCTGGACTTTAAAAATTAGGCTGCATTAGAAGGTGGCAAACGCTATGGAGGAGGAATGTGCTAGGAGGGAGTGTGGCCGTTCTAAAGGAGGGGGTCAGGAAAGACTCGCTGAGAGAGCAGGTTTGCACAAAGACTTGGAGAAGTGGGGGGGCACAGTCAGCTCTGAACGGCAGGCAGAGCCAGGGTAAACGCACTGGTGCTGAAGATAGGGTGGTGGTGGTGATGTTGCTGAAGGTGATGGTGGTGATGATAGTGATGGTGATGGCAGGAAGGTGATGGTAATGACATAATGGTCATGGTAATGATAATCAGGATGGTGATGACAGTGATATGACAGTTATGATGGTGATGGTGGTGATGGTGATGATAAGAAGATGATGATGGATGGTGGTGATAACAACAATGGTGCTGATGGTGACAGTTGTAATGACAGTCACAGTGATGATGGTTATGATAATCAAGATGGTGAAGGTATGATGGGGATGATGGCGACAATGATGACGATTATGGTGGCAATAATAATGCTGGCTATAATGAAGATGATGGTAGTGATGACAGCTGCATGACACGTGTACCACGTGCTCTAATAAGCACCTGACTATTAATTCGTAGTGAGTTAGCACTCACTGACAACGAGTGTGCTTCTGATCCTCCTGCCTCCACTGATCAGGTGTGCACCACCACACTCCGAGTATTCGGTGCCCAGGGATTTGTGCACGCTAGGAAAGCACTCCAACTGAGTTATATTCCCAACCCTAAGGGAGGAATTATCCTCAAATTTATGTGTGTGTGTGCGCGCGCGTGTGTGTGTGTGTGCTGTTGTTGTTGCTGTTATTTTGAGATAGAGTATTTCTTTGTGCTGGTACTTGTTATGTGAACCAGATTGATCTCAAACACCCACTAATTCTCCTGCTTTAGCCTCCCAGAAGATTGAGATTACATATGTGTAGCACCGTGCCCATCTGATTTTGGATTATTATTTAATATCCTCCCTCTCTTTTCTGTCTCTGGAATTCTTACTTTGTTGACGTGGGATCCCATATAGCCCAGGCTATCTCCAAATTCAATATATGACCAAGGATGACACTGGATGCTTGATCCTTCTGCCTCCATTTTTTCCAATGCTGGGACTGCAGGCATGAGCCACAGCACCTGCTATGAATGGTTATTAACACAACTAAGCTAGCATGGAATGAATGGTTTGTCTCTTGAGTCTGCAACATCCTAATGTGTGAATCAGTTGGTCTTGTGTGTAGACTCTTTATTACAGGTGTGGCTATTCCCCTCTCTTTTAAAATTTAATTTCAAAATATAGTATACAAATTAAATTAGTATACAAAGTGACTGGTTTCCTTGTTGGGTTTTAAAGCTTTATTTTTTATGTGTTTTGCTGCTTGTGTGTCTGTGCACCACACACCATGTAGTGTCCTCAGAGGCCAAAAGAGGGCGTCATCTCCCTTGGGGCTGGGGTTACCAATGCCTGTGAACCTCCATGTAATAGCTGTGCTGGGGATGGAACCCAGGTCCTCTAGCAGAGCAGCCTGCGCTGTGAGCCCCTGAGCCGGCTCTCCAGCCCCATCAGTGGCATTTTCACACACACTCAGTTTGTGCTGGCCTCATCCACCCACAGTCGTCCACCGTCCTGCTCCTTCTGCATCTCAGCGGTTGCTACCTTCCTCAGCATCCTTCCTTAGAGCCGCATTTCTCCTCTCACGGTCCGTTGCTAGCTTTCCCGTCTGGACCGACACTCACAGAGTACACATATATATACAGATCAGCCACCATAGGCCAGCCAGACAGCTCAGCGTGGAGACACTTGCAGCCAAGCCTGACTTCTTGAGTCAACTATGAAGAACAGAGTTGGAGAGATGGCTCTGCTTAAACACCCTCCTGCTCTTCCGGGGGCTGGGTGCAGCTCTCAGCACATGCCAGGTGGCTCGCCACCCCTGTAACCCTCCTCTGGCCTCTACAGGCAACCAGGCACACTCCCATAAATACATACACACTTAAAGACGTTTTTTAAACAAAATCCATATAAAGCAGTCCTCTGACCTTCGTGTGGTGTGGAGAGAGGGGCAGGAAGGAGGTGGAGGGAACATACACACAAAATAGGTGTTTTTTTTTTAAGTTACATAAAATTTAATTTATAGAAACAAAAGAATTTGGGGGCACAGTTCCGCCCCAGTTGTTTATGAAGCCACCCATGTGATGCTGAGGGCTGGAAGTGCCAGGAGACACCAGTGTCTTAGCTTCTGTCAGGAGACACAGGGAGTGGGCCGCACTGTAGGACGCACTCCACATGGTGGTGCGCGCCGGCCCACGGCTCCCTTTGCGATTATTGATTGGAAAGGTGCTCTTCCCCCCCGAGACAGTTCGTTTTTATATATTGGAATAGGGCGATAATAAATCTTCACCGTCAAGATGTGCAGTGCACAACCCTACAGCAATCAAAACCTTCCTGAGAAGACATATTGACTTGCCAGACTCAAGAAAATGAAGGCAGGGGCCAGGAAATGAGCCTGGAGGAAAAAGAAGGGGGGGGGGTGAAAAGAAGGAACAGTATCTCTGGGTAAAGCCGGGGTAACTAAAAGAGAGGTCTTTTACAGGCAAAGCTGAAATTCTCTCTCCCTCTCTCTCTCTCCCTTTCTCTCTTTCCCCCACCCACCCCAGGCAGTTTGCCAAGATTGAAGCCGCCACCCAGCACCTGGCCCTGTCCATCCTGTCTCAAAAAGGGCCTCCCCAGAGACCACCACCCAGAAGACCACCTCCACCGCCTCCATCCCCCTTCCTGGGGGTGGCCTGCGCTGAGGCCCCTGTGGAAGTGCCCCACGATGACGGCCCCAGCCTAAGTCTAGCTGCTCTGGACACCTCGACCCTTGACCTCTTTGATGACATTCTGCTCAGTCCTGCATGCCCCCTGGTGGCTACTGAAGACCTCTGCCAGACACCCCAAGAGGCGCCTGAACTCATCTCTCCTGCTCCAGGCCCAGGAAACCAGACAGACCCAACCCCAGTGCAGGCTCCAAGGTTCTCCAGACCTCTGCCCCCTCCCCAGAACGCCCACGAGGAAAGTCCAGAGCCTACAGCTCTAGGCTGGGGTTGGGTGGACAGTTGGGAAGCACCTTGTGCCTGGGATCCTAGAGGAATTCTGGATGGCTGGGGGACCCTTTGAAACCTATTCGAGACACAGGCCTGACCCAATCTCCCCTCTGGACAGACCTGAGATGTACGACTCAGCTGGTAGACTGTGTGCCCAATGTGCAAGCATCCCAGGGTTCCAGCCCCAGAACCCACAAACCTGTAAAACAAACCAATCCCAGACACTCACTGGGAACCACCAGGAGCTCTGCTCCTGGGCCCAGGGCCCCTCTGTTCACTCCCTGCCTATGAATTTTCCTTTCTCCCTTCCCAGCACAGGTTGCCTCCCCTTCCCTCCCCCACTCTTCTCTCCCTGGTGTCTGTTCTCTCTCTCAATAGTCCCCCAATTCTTGGTGTTATGACCCTGCAGTAGACAAAGGTGGACACGAGCCCCACCTTGTGGCGCTCAAACAGGATGTGGGGGGTGAGAGAGAATACATAGAGAATACATGAGAACCCTCAGAGAGCTTCCACAGCCACATGAAATGCCAACTTCTGATCAGAATGGCTGCTGGGATAGAAATAAAATGTGCCGCTGACTGATTGGCTCCTGGACATCGGCTGGTCAGGGTGTGGTCTCAGCCGCTGAGCGGAAGCAAGTTGTAGGAAGGCGCGGGATCCAGGAGCAGGAACAGCAAAGCCCCTGAGGTGGGACTCTGGAGACTACAGCAGGCCAGTGTGACTGGGGGCTCTGAGCTGGGGAGAATTTGGACTTAGTTTTTATTTGGGGATCTTGGGGCGGGGAGGTGATTCTGAGACAGGGTTTCTCTGTATAAGTTTGGAGCCTATCCTGGAACTCACTCTGTAGACCAGGCTGGTCTCGAACTCACAGAAATCTGCCTGCCTCTGCCTCCCGAGTGCTGGGATTAGAGGCGTGCGCCACCACCACCCAGCGAGATTTTTTTTTTTTTTTTGGGTTTGCAGGCCTGCGCCATCATGCCTCGCTCTCGCCTCCCTCTCCCAGTCTTTGTCCTGACCACAGCAGGTCCTGCCTTCTGTGTGTATGTCCGTGTCTCTTTGTCCAAGACACACATTCTTGGGTTCGGGAGATAGCCTGGGGTGGGGGTGGGGTTGCTGTCCAGTCCTCCAGCTCTCAGGCCCAGAAGGGAGGCCTAGGATTCCTCCCTCCCACAGGAGCTGCAGGGACTGGGGTCCAGATATCTGGATGGTTGGAAGGCAGGCTCAGACTCAAAACTGGCCAGGGGTAGTGGCTAGCTCACTTCACCTCATTTTCTTCTCCCACTTGCACACCCCAGGAGCCACTGAGATGCCCCACAAACCCAATGGTTTGGTGCACAATCGCATCAACGTTTATTCGGAGTCTGGGGTCCCAGTCTGTGAGGCTTTTCCATCTCATGAGGTGGACCTGAGCTGAGTCCCTCGTCCACCTCTCCTCAGTCAAGCCCCACCCCTTCCACACTCCAAGTCTCATCTGCATTTCCAAGTCCAGTAGTTCAAGCAGGAGGCATAGCCACCCCTCCCCTCCCACTGGGCAGGCATCAGCGTGGTCTCCTGGGATTCAGAGATGAGGGAAAGGATGCTTCCTCCCTCAAGTCAGGGTCTGGAGTTCAGCAAGAGGGGGTGCTGGCCTTGGAAGAGGCCCAGCAGCCCACTGTCTGGGACTGGCTCCTTAATGATCTTCTGGATCTGTAGGCAGAGAAGGTCTGGGTCAGAAGTCAAGAATCGCCCATCTTGCTGGGCAGTGGTGGCGCACGCCTTTAATCCCAGCACTCGAGAGGCAGAGGCAGATGGATCTCTGTGAGTTCGAGGATAGCCTGGTCTACAAGAGCTAGATCCAGGACAGGCTCCAAAGCTACAGAGAAACCCTGTCCCAAAATAATAATAATAATAATTATTATTATTATTTGCCCTTTTCCCTGGTCCTCATGGCAGCCTCTTTCCCCCAGCCAACCACTCTCCTAAGTTTTCCTGGAGGTAGAAGAGATGATTCAGCGATTAATTGCACTGGCTGCTCTTCCAGAGGTCCTGAGTTCAATTCTCAGCAACCACATGGTAGCTCCCAACCATCTATAACGGGATCTTGTGCCTTCTTCTGGTCTACAGGTATACATACAGACAGAACACTATATACTTAATAACTAAATCTTAAAAAAAAAAAAAAGAACAAAATAGGTCAGGTGGTGGTGGTGCATGTCTTTAATCCCAACACTTGGGTGGCAGAGGCAGGCGGATCTCTGAGAAGTCAAGACCAGTCTGGTCTACAGAGCAAGTTCCAGGACAGGTTCCAAAGCTACACAGATAATAATAAAGGAAAAAGAAAGGCTCCTCTGGAAACGGGCTGAGGGGGTGACTCGGTGTCCAAGTGTGAAGAACCCACCTAAACTGGCTGGAGGCAGAGACGGGAACCCCAGAACAAGCTGTCTGGTGAGACTAGCCACAGGCTCAAGCTGCAAGACTGACATGGAGACCCTGCCTCCGTGTGGAAAAGCAATCAAGGAAGATTCTGGACACCAACCTCAGGCCTCCACATGTGTGTACACACATGTATGCTCACCGCACACATGCGAATGCTCACATCCACCCACTCTCCACACAGGTACACAAAAACAGGAGAAAAAAGACGGTGTTCCTTTTCGTCTGCTTCTCACTGCGCCTGCCTGGCTGAACTCATCACCCTCCATCTTGGTCGCTCAGCTGCCCTGGACCCCTAATGGTGGACGGCTCTGTGTTAGGGCCTCTTGCCTACACCTTCCTCTTCACTATTCTCAACTTTCCCGCCGCCGTTCCTTTAAGCCTTCAGCTCCCGCACTGGCCTAAACTGTGACCTTGAATTGTCACTTTCATTCACACAAGTCCCTCTTGGTTGAACAGGAGTAACCAACCCCATTACCGGCATCAATTTCTGTCCAGATAACTAGACCAAAAAGCGCAAATCCTGCATCTCCACTGCTGCGTCCCAGTTAAGTCCTCCTACTGATTCCAGGGCGCCTGAGTGACCTCCTGGCTGGTCACACTCCGCTGTGCTCCCTAATATTGCTATCACAGCCTTTACCCACTGGGAGCGAATGAACAGCCTCTCTCAATACCTGGATTTTTCCAAAGTCCAAAGATATAATATTTCTTGCCTGGCGGTGGTGGCACACACCTTTAATCCCAGCACTCAGGAGGCAAAGGCAGGAGGATCTCTGAGCTTGAGGCCAGCCTAGTCTACAGAATGAGTTCCAGGATAGGTTCCAAATCTACACAGAGAAACCCTATTTCTAAAAACAAACAAACAAAAATAAATAAAAAAGAAAGAAAAGAGAAGAAAAGAAATGCTTCTTTCAGTATGGCATAATGAGCACAGCTGTAATCCTAGCGCTCAGGAGGCTGAGGCAGGAAATTCTCATGAGCAACCAATGAAACAGCAACAAACAACCAGAAAGGGCCAGGGCTAGCAAAATGCTTCAGTGAACATGGGCACCTGTGATCTGCATACTATCCTGGGACCCAACGTGGGTGAAGGAGAGAACTGACTCCCTCACGTGGAGCTCTGAACACACACACACACACACACACACACACACACACACACACACACACACGTTCTCTCTCTTCCTCTCAGTATAAATAAAATAGGCAGAGACACAAACAGCACGAGTTTAAAGCCACCCTTGACCACACGGTGTGTCCTAGGAGAGCCTGGCACACAGGAGACCCTTTCTCAAATAAGAAGTATCCTTCTATTCACAGAAGCCCAAAGGGCCCGTTACCTCCTTGAACTGGGGGTGGGCAGCGTCCCTCACAAGCTGCAGAATGAGTGCCTCGCTGGTGGAGAGGAAAGCCCCGCTCTGCCTCATGCGGGCCATCGCCACCAGCCGGTCGACCTGGCTACAGGAAAGAGAGAGGGCAGGCATCCATGCTGTGGTGTGCCTGACATACACGGCAGGAGCCACCCCACTGAGACCCTCTCACCTTCGAGAAGAGCAGGCATCCACCACCAAATGGACCTGCAGTCCCCGCTCCAGGAGATCCAGGGCCGTGTTCTAAGAGCAGAGAGGTCCAGGTCCAGACCCAGCGTATAAACAGCTCTCCCAGCGAGGGACTCCCCAGTCAGGCTCAACCAGCACCCCAGGGAAGGAGGGAGGGCCAGGAGGTGAGAATGGGGAGCCCAGGGGACAGGCAGGGTCTCACCAAGATGCAGACTTGGGTCTCAATGCCACAGAGCAACACCGAGCGCAGCTGCGGCCGGCCATCCAGCTCCTTCTGTAAGGTGGGCACCATGCTGAAGCACGTCTTACTCACTGGCCTAATGCCCTGAGCGCCCAGCTCTGGAACTGTGGGACCCAGGCCTTGTGGGTACTGCTCCGTCAGCAAGACAGGGACATCTAGTAGCCGGGCCACCTACATGAGAAAGGACACATAGGGCTGGATCCCAAGGATGAGGGCTGCGGACTGCATTCCTGGGTCTGGGGAGGAGGGCTTGGGCCTGAACCCCTGGGTCTTACAAGACGGAGGTAGTTGGTACCTTGAGCATCCGAGCGGCCACCGACACAATCTGAGGGAAATAGGCTATGCTGGGACGGAACTTCTCCTGCATGTCGCACAGGAACAGGATGGAGGACTCTGGGAGGATCCGGCCCAGGCTAGCCCTGGCTGCTGCCATGGCCTGGGGGTGGACAGAGGGACAGTAGGCAGGGTCAGGTGGGATTGTAGGGATTCAAGGGAAGTCTTCGGTGAATGGGAACTGTTGGTATGCTCACGACCAAAAATCAAACCCTCAGACCCATGGGAAATGGACAAAGCCTTCTTCAGGCCTGAGCGGGAATACTGACAGTGTGTACAGAAATGTCCACCACTGCTTTGTTCCCCCAGTTGGGACGAAACTGCCCCTGCCTACGGAGACTGCCCCTGCCTAAGGAGACTGCCCCCTGCCTATGGAGACTGCCCCTGCCTACAGGGACTGCCCCCTACCTACAGGGACTGCCCCCT
>NW_004949145.1:1932735-1935403 GCF_000317375.1 Microtus ochrogaster
CCTACAGGGACTGCCCCCTGCCTACAGAGACTGCCCCCTGCCTATGGAGACTGCCCCTGCCTAAGGAGACTGCCCCTGCCTATGGAGACTGCCCCTGCCTAAGGAGATTGCCCCTGCCTATGGAGACTGCCCCTGCCTATGGAGACTGTCCCTGCCTATGGAGACTGCTCCCTTGCCTTCGGAGACCGCTCCTACTCCAGCCAGCTAAACCTGCCTCTTTGTGCATCGGTATCCAACATCCCCCACCCCCTTGTTTATCTGTATGAATAACCGCCTCCCTGTTCCATTGTAGATGATAAAGATCCGGAGCCTGTGAGGCAGGGTGATGCTGGAGCTTCTTCATTAGAAGGCCACCCAGCCACATGTTCGTGTTCGCGTATCCCTGTATCTACCTTTTCTTCATGCCCTTGCTGCTCCAGTAAGGTCAATCACTGGAGCTTTGCAGGAGGCAGCGGGGATGAGGGTTCCCTCACTTGGTTCTGTGGCCCCTGCACCTTGTGCTCCTGCTCCCACCTCCAGGCCTTTGCTTCTGCTGTCCTTGCCTGAGAGTCGCTCCCTCCTTTTCTCCCTCCCTCCCTCCTTCCTCCCTTCCTCTCTCCCTTCGCCCTGTTTTAGATCCAAGCATAGATACCTGCCTCAGCCCCGTGTCCCCCTCCAGGACGCCCTCCCCAGCTCTCTCCTTCTGCACAAAGGTTGTACAATGTCAACACGTAGTGGCTTCCCCACTCTCCCCTGTCACTAGTGGAGCTCCCCGAGGCCTCCGCCCCTGGGGAAACCTGCCCAGGAGCACACAGATCTGGGACATTATCTTTGAGATTAAAAACAAGCTATGTAGCTCTGGCTAATAGCGCATGCCACCATGTCAGGCTCTTTGAGACCCTTAAAGCCAGACTTCCAGAAAGGTCAACGGTTGAGTGCCAGCCTCAGTTTACCCACGTACAAAACACTATTGCTGAGGGCGGTGGTGGTACATGTCTTTAATGTCTTTAATCCCTGTCTCAAAACAAATGAATAACCACCACCACCACCACCAACAACAACAACAAAAACCACTGTTGCTGAACATCCTGCTGGGATTCGGAAAGCTACCCACACAATGGCATATCACCCAGTCACAATGAAGCTCTCCCAGGCACGACCACTCTGGCGAAGCCCAAAAGTGTGGTATTCCGCGTAAATAGCCCCTAAGAAGGGCCATGAGACTACTCACAGGAAATGTCCTGAACGACCCATGGCTGTAATTTCTGCACTCAGGAGGCTGAGTGTTCAAAGACAGCCTGGGATTAAAAAGGGAGCTCCAGGCCAACTAGGAATATGGGATAAGACTTTGTCTTAAAAAGCCAATGAAGACCGGGCGGTGGTGGTGCACGCCTTTAATCCCAGCACTCGGGAGGCAGAGGCAGGCAGATCTCTGTGAGTTCAAGGCCAGCATGGTCTACAAGAGCTAGTTCCAGGACAGGAACCAAAAGCTACGGAGAAACCCTGTCTCGAAAAATCAAAAAAAAAAAAAAAAAAGCCAATGAAGGAGCTGGAGAGATGGCTCAGCAGTTAAGAGCACTGGCTGCTCTTGCAGAGGACTTGGGTTTGATTCCCGGCACCCAGGTGGAAGCTCACAGCCATCTATAACTCCAGTTCCGAGGGATTCAACGCCAGCCACAGATGTCATGCTGCCATACATGCAGTTAAACCACGTAAATAAAGTAATAATTTTAAGTAAAAATGAAGACTATTAAACAACACAAAATTAATACAAACTTTACAGCCAAATTGAAGGTTAAATGCACAGAGGGCACATCTGTGTGTGTGCTCATCACCACTAACCTAGGTACAGGGCATCTTCATGGCTGCATCCTTTAGCAGTCACCTCAAACCCCTCCCTCCCCACCTCTGGCTGTGTGAGCCTGTGGCTCTGTCTGTCCGGGCGGGTGCCGGGACAATGTGGGCGTACACATGGCATTTGTGGAGGCCAGAGGACAACCTGATATGTTCCCCGGGTGCTGTTCACTTTGTCACGTGTGTGTGTGTGTGTGTGTGTGTGCGCGCGCGCGCGCGCGTGCACACGAGTGCATGTGCAAGCCTGTGTGGCTGCAGCAGGATGTCCAGTATCTTCCTCCACTGCTCTCTCTTCATTTTATTGCCTTAGACAAGGTCTCTCACTAAACCAGAGTCTCTCTGCCTTCCACTGTGGGGCAACAAGCACATGCAGCCAGGCCCAGCCATTTCGATCAGGGCCAGGGATCTGAGCCCATGCTGGCTTTCTGCATGGTGTTCATGTCTGTGCAGCATGCACTTGGCTGAATGAGCCATCTCCCCAGACAAGTGGACAAGTTCATTTTATAGGTATTTTCCCACAATGTAAAACAAAGAAGAGATAAGATGAAGCCACCTGCCCAGCAACACTCTGACAAGAGAGAAACCTGTGTGCCAAAGGGCTTCCCCTAGTGTCTGTACACCCACGGGGTTGGAGGTTTCACAAGCCATGGCACGCGTCAGTCAGTGTTCCTAGGAGGCTGTGTTGGTGCTGGGTCCTCTAACTGCTGTAGAGCTGGGGTTCCCACTGGGCTTTCTCTGCAGCTTTTCCCCACCATCTCTGTGTGGATTTGTTTGTACTCAGTCACCACCTATTCATTCAGTGGAGTGTGGGGACACAGGGACCCAGCAGAGGGGG